>NC_073239.2:55149852-55460441 GCF_029281585.2 Gorilla gorilla gorilla | reverse complement strand
AATGGAATGGAATGGAATGGAATGGAATGGAATGGAATGGAATGGAATGGAATGGAATGCAATGAAATGGAATGGAATGGAATGGAATCGAATAGAATGGACTGGAATGAAATGGAATGGAATGGAATGGAATGGAATGGAATGGAATGGAATGGAATGGAATGGAATGGAATCAACCCGAGTAGAATGGAATGGATTGGAATGGAATGGAATGGAATGGAATCGAATGGAATGGAATGGGATCGAATGGAATGGAAAGGAATGGAATGGACGCGAGAAGAACGGAATGGAATGGAATGGAATGGAATGGAATGGAATGGAATGGAATGGAATGGAATGGAATGAACCCGAGTAGAACGGAATGGAATGGAATGGAATGGAATGGAATGGAATGGAATGGAATGGAATGGAATGGAATGGAATGGAATGGAATGGAATGGAATCAACCCGAGTAGAATGGAATGGATAGGAATGGAATGGAATGGAATGGAATGTAATTCAATAGAAGAGAATGGAAGGGAATGGAAAGGAATGGAATGGAATGGAATGGAAAGGAATGGAATCGAATGGAATCAACCCGAGTAGAACGGAATGGAATGGAATGGAATGGAATGGAATGGAATGGAATGGAAAGGAATGGAGTGGAGTGGAGTGGAATGGAATGGAATGGAATGGAATGGAATGGAATGGAATTCAATGGAATACAATGGAATGGAATGGAATGGAATGGAATCACCTCGAGAAGAAAGGAATGGAATGGAATGGAATGGAATGGAATGGAATGGAGTGGAATGGAATGCAATGCAATGGAATGCAATGGAATGGAATCGAATGGAATGGACTGGAATGAAATGGAATGGAATGGAATGGAATGGAATGGAATGGAATGGAATGGAATGGAATGGAATGGAATGGAATCAACCCGAGTAGAATGGAATGGATTGGAATGGAATGGAATGGAATGGAATCGAATGGAATGGAATGGAATGGAATGGAATGGAATGGAATGGAATCAACCCGAGTAGAATGGAATGGATAGGAATGGAATGGAATGGAATGGAACGTAATTCAATAGAATAGAATGGAAGGGAATGGAAAGGAATGAAATGGAATGGAATGGAATGGAATGGAATCGAATGGAATCGAATTGGATCGAATGGAATGGAGTGGAATAGAATGGAATCAACCCGAATAGAACGGAACGGAACGGAACGGAACGGAACGGAACGGAATGGAATGGAGTGAAATGGAATGGAATCAAATGGAATCGAATGGAACCGAATGGAATGGAATGGAAGGGAATGGAATGCAATGGAATGGAATGGAATGGAATGGAATCAACCCGAGTAGAAAGGAATGGACTGGAATGGAATGGAATGGAATGGAATGGAATCGAATGGAATGGAATGGAATGGAATGGAATGGAATGGAATGGAATGGAATCAACCCGAGTTGAACGGAATGGAATGGAATGGAATGGAATGGAATGGAATGGAATTCAAAGAAATGGAATGGAATGGAACGGAATGGAATGGAATGGAATCAACCCGAGTAGAACGGAATGGAATAGAATGGAATGGAATGTAATGGCATGGAATGGAATGGAATGGAATGAAATGGAATGGAATGGAATGGAATGGAATGGAATGGAATCGAATGGAATCGAATGGAATCGAATGGAATGGAGTGGAACAGAATGGAATCAACCCGAGTAGAAAGGAATGGAATGGAACGGAACAGAATGCAACAGAACGGAAAGGAGCGGAATGGAGTGAAATGGAATGGAATCGAATGGAATCGAATGGAACCGAATGGAATGGAATGGAAGGGAATGGAATGGAATGGAATGGAATGGAATGGAATGGAATCAACCCGAGTAGAATAGAATGGATTGGAATGGAATGGAATGGAATGGAATGGAATGGAATGGAATGGAATCGAATGGAATCGAATGGAATCGAATGGAATGGAATGGAATGGAATGGAATGGAATCAACCCGAGTAGAACGGAATGGAAGGGAATGGAATGGAATGGAATGGAATGGAATGGAATGGAATGGAATGGAATGGAATGGAATCGAATGGAATCGAATGGAATCGAATGGAATGGAATGGAGTGGAATGGAATCAACCCGAGTAGAACGGAATGGAATGGAATGGAATGGAATGGAATGGAATGCAATGGAATGGAATGGAATGGAATTCAAAGGACTAGAATGGAATGGAATGGAATGGAATGGAATGGAATGGAATCGAATGGAATCGAATGGAATTGAATGGAATGGAATGGAATAGAATGGAATCAACCCGAGTAGAAAGGAATGGAATGGAATGGAATGGAATGGAATGGAATGGAATGCAATGAAATGGAAAGGAATGGAATGGAATCGAATGGAATGGACTGGAATGAAATGGAAAGGAATGGAATGGACTGGAATGGAATGGAAAGGAATGGAATGGACTGGAATGGAATGGAATGGAATCAACCCGAGTAGAATGGAATGGATTGGAATGGAATGGAATGGAATCGAATGGAATCAAATGGAACCGAATGGAATGGAATGGAAGGGAATGGAATGGAATGGAATGGAATGGAATGGAATCAACCCGAGTAGAATGGAATGGATTGGAATGGAATGGAATATAATGTAATGGAATGGAATGGAATCGAATGGAATCGAATGGAATCGAATGGAATGGAATGGAATGGAATGGAATGGAATGGAATGGAATGGAATCAACCCGAGTAGAACGGAATGGAATGGAATGGAATGGAATGGAATGGAATGGAATGGAATGCAATGAAATGGAATGGAATGGAATCAACCCGAGTAGAATGGAATGGATTGGAATGGAATGGAATGGAATGGAATCGAATGGAATGGAATGGGATCGAATGGAATGGAAAGGAATGGAATGGACGCGAGAAGAACGGAATGGAAGGGAATGGAATGGAATGGAATGGAATGGAATGGAATGGAATGGAATGGAATGGAATGGAATGGAATGGAATGGAATGGAATGGAATTCAATGGAATAGAATGGATTGGAATGGAATGGAATGGAATGAACCCGAGCTGAACGGAATGGAGTGGAATGGGATGGAATGGAATGGAATGGAATGGAATGGAATGGAATGGAATGGAATTGATTCGAATGGAATGGAATGGAATGGAAAGGAAAGGAATGGAATCAACCCGAGTAGAATAGAATGGATTGGAATGGAATGGAATGGAATGGAATGGAATGGAATCGAATGGAATCGAATGGAATCGAACGGAATGGAATGGAATGGAATGTAATCAACACGAGTAGAAAGGAATGGAATGGAATGGAATGGAATGGAATGGAATGGAATGGAATGGAATGGAATGGAATGGAATGGAATGGAATTCTATGGACTAGAATGGAATGGAATGGAATGGAATGGAATGGAATGGAATCGAATGGAATCGAATGGAATTGAATGGAATGGAATGGAATAGAATGGAATCAACCCGAGTAGAAAGGAATGGAATGGAATGGAATGGAATGGAATGGAATGGAATGGAATGGAATGGAATGGAATGCAATGAAATGGAAAGGAATGGAATGGAATCGAATGGAATGGACTGGAATGAAATGGAAAGGAATGGAATGGACTGGAATGGAATGGAATGGAATCAACCCGAGTAGAATGGAATGGATTGGAATGGAATGGAATGGAATCGAATGGAATCAAATGGAACCGAATGGAATGGAATGGAAGGGAATGGAATGGAATGGAATGGAATGGAATGGAATCCACCCGAGTAGAATGGAATGGATTGGAATGGAATGGAATATAATGTAATGGAATGGAATGGAATCGAATGGAATCGAATGGAATGGAATGGAATGGAATGGAATGGAATGGAATGGAATGGAATCAACCCGAGTAGAACGGAATGGAATGGAATGGAATGGAATGGAATGGAATGGAATGGAATGCAATGAAATGGAATGGAATGGAATGCAATCGAATAGAATGGAATGGAATGGAATGGAATGGAATGGAATGGAATGGAATGGAATGGAATGGAATGGAATGGAATGGAATGGAATCAACCCGAGTAGAATGGAATGGAATGGAATGGAATCAACCCGAGTAGAACGGAATGGAATGGAATGGGATCGAATGGAATGGAAAGGAATGGAATGGAATGGAATGGAATGGAATGGAATGGAATGGAATGGAATGGAATGGAATGGAATGGAATGGAATCAACCCGAGTAGAATGGAATGGATTGGAATGGAATGGAATGGAATGGAATGGAATGGAATTCAATGGAATAGAATGAAATGGAATGGAATGGAATGGAATGGAATGGAATGGAATGGAATGGAATGGAATGGAATGGAATGGAATGGAATCAACCCGAGTAGAATGGAAAGGATTGGAATGGAATGGAATGGAATGGAATGGAATGGAATGGAATCAACCCGAGGAGAACGGAATGGAATGGAATGGAATGGAATGGAATTCAAAGAAATGGAATGGAATGGAACGGAATGGAATGGAATGGAATCAACCCGAGTAGAACGGAATGGAATGGAATGGAATGGAATGGAATGGCATGGAATGGAATGGAATGGAATGAAATGGAATGGAATGGAATGGAATGGAATGGAATGGAATGGAATCGAATGGAATCGAATGGAATCGAATGGAATGGAGTGGAATAGAATGGAATCAACCCGAGTAGAAAGGAATGGAATGGAACGGAACGGAATGGAACGGAACGGAAAGGAATGGAATGGAGTGAAATGGAATGGAATCGAATGGACTCGAATGGAACCGAATGGAATGGAATGGCATGGAATGGAATGGAATGGAATGGAATGGAATGGAATGGCATGGCATGGAATGGAATGGAATGAAATGGAATGGAATGGAATGGAATGGAATGGAATGGAATGGAATGGAATGGAATCGAATGGAATCGAATGGAATCGAATGGAATGGAGTGGAATAGAATGGAATCAACCCGAGTAGAAAGGAATGGAATGGAACGGAACGGAATGGAACGGAACGGAAAGGAATGGAATGGAGTGAAATGGAATGGAATCGAATGGACTCCAATGGAACCGAATGGAATGGAATGGAAGGGAATGGAATGGAATGGAATGGAATGGAATGGAATGGAATGGAATGGAATCAATCCGAGTAGAATAGAATGGATTGGAATGGAATGGAATGGAATGGAATGGAATGGAATCGAATGGAATCGAATGGAATCGAATCTAATGGAATGGAGTGGAATGGAATCAACCCGAGTAGAACGGAATGGAATGGAATGGAATGGAATGGAATGGAATGGAATGGAATGGAATGGAATGGAATTCAAAGGACTAGAATGGAATGGAATGGAATGGAATGGAATGGAATGGAATGGAATGGAATCGAATGGAATCGAATGGAATTGAATGGAATGGAATGGAATAGAATGGAATCAACCCGAGTAGAAAGGAATGGAATGGAATGGAATGGAATGGAATGGAATGGAATGCAATGAAATGGAAAGGAATGGAATGGAATCGAATGGAATGGACTGGAATGAAATGGAAAGGAATGGAATGGACTGGAATGGAATGGAATGGAATCAACCCGAGTAGAATGGAATGGATTGGAATGGAATGGAATGGAATCGAATGGAATCAAATGGAAACGAATGGAATGGAATGGAAGGGAATGGAATGGAATGGAATGGAATGGAATGGAATCAACCCGAGTAGAATGGAATGGATTGGAATGGAATGGCATATAATGTAATGGAATGGAATGGAATCAAATGGAATCGAATGGAATCGAATGGAATGGAATGGAATGGAATGGAATGGAATGGAATCAACCCGAGTAGAACGGAATGGAATGGAATGGAATGGAATGGAATGGAATGGAATGGAATGGAATGCAATGAAATGGAATGGAATGGAATGGAATCGAATAGAATGGACTGGAATGAAATGGAATGGAATGGAATGGAATGGAATGGAATGGAATGGAATGGAATGGAATGGAATGGAATGGAATGGAATCAACCCGAGTAGAATGGAATGGATTGGAATGGAATGGAATGGAATGGAATCGAATGGAATGGAATGGGATCGAATGGAATGGAAAGGAATGGAATGGACGCGAGAAGAACGGAATGGAATGGAATGGAATGGAATGGAATAGAATGGAATGGAATGGAATGGAATGGAATGGAATGGAATGGAATGGAATGGAATGGAATGGAATGGAATTCCATGGAATAGAATGGATTGGAATGGAATGGATTGGAATGAACCCGAGCTGAACAGAATGGAGTGGAATGGGATGGAATGGAATGGAATGGAATGGAATGGAATGGAATGGAATTGATACGAATGGAATGGAATGGAATGGAAAGGAACGGAATGGAATCAACCCGAGTAGAATAGAATGGATTGGAATGGAATGGAATGGAATGGAATGGAATGGAATGGAATTGAATGGAATCGAATGGAATCAAACGGAATGGAATGGAATGGAATGTAATCAACACGAGTAGAACGGAATGGAATGGAATGGAATGGAATGGAATGGAATGGAATGGAATGGAATGGAATGGAATGGAATGGAATGGAATGGAATGGAATGGAATTCAATGGACTGGAATGGAATGGAATGGAATGGAATGGAATGGAATGGAATGGAATCGAATGGAATCGAATGGAATTGAATGGAATGGAATGGAATAGAATGGAATCAACCCGAGTAGAAAGGAATGGAATGGAATGGAATGGAATGGAATGGAATGGAATGGAATGGAATGCAATGAAATGGAAAGGAATGGAATGGAATCGAATGGAATGGACTGGAATGAAATGGAAAGGAATGGAATGGACTGGAATGGAATGGAATGGAATCAACCCGAGTAGAATGGAATGGATTGGAATGGAATGGAATGGAATCGAATGGAATCAAATGGAAACGAATGGAATGGAATGGAAGGGAATGGAATGGAATGGAATGGAATGGAATGGAATGGAATCAACCCGAGTAGAATGGAATGGATTGGAATGGAATGGCATATAATGTAATGGAATGGAATGGAATCAAATGGAATCGAATGGAATCGAATGGAATGGAATGGAATGGAATGGAATGGAATGGAATGGAATCAACCCGAGTAGAACGGAATGGAATGGAATGGAATGGAATGGAATGGAATGGAATGGAATGGAATGCAATGAAATGGAATGGAATGGAATGGAATCGAATAGAATGGATTGGAATGAAATGGAATGGAATGGAATGGAATGGAATGGAATGGAATGGAATGGAATGGAATGGAATGGAATGGAATGGAATGGAATCAACCCGAGTAGAATGGAATGGATTGGAATGGAATGGAATGGAATGGAATCGAATGGAATGGAATGGGATCGAATGGAATGGAAAGGAATGGAATGGACGCGAGAAGAACGGAATGGAATGGAATGGAATGGAATGGAATAGAATGGAGTGGAATGGAATGGAATGGAATGGAATGGAATGGAATGGAATGGAATGGAATTCCATGGAATAGAATGGATTGGAATGGAATGGATTGGAATGAACCCGAGCTGAACGGAATGGAGTGGAATGGCATGGAATGGAATGGAATGGAATGGAATGGAATGGAATGGAATGGAATTGATTCGAATGGAATGGAATGGAATGGAAAGGAACGGAATGGAATCAACCCGAGTAGAATAGAATGGATTGGAATGGAATGGAATGGAATGGAATGGAATGGAATGGAATCGAATGGAATCGAATGGAATCAAACGGAATGGAATGGAATGGAATGTAATCAACACGAGTAGAACGGAATGGAATGGAATGGAATGGAATGGAATGGAATGGAATGGAATGGAATGGAATTCAATGGACTAGAATGGAATGGAATGGAATGGAATGGAATGGAATGGAATGGAATCGAATGGAATCGAATGGAATTGAATGGAATGGAATGGAATAGAATGGAATCAACCCGAGTAGAAAGGAATGGAATGGAATGGAATGGAATGGAATGGAATGGAATGGAATGGAATGGAATGCAATGAAATGGAAAGGAATGGAATGGAATCGAATGGAATGGACTGGAATGAAATGGAAAGGAATGGAATGGACTGGAATGGAATGGAATGGAATCAACCCGAGTAGAATGGAATGGATTGGAATGGAATGGAATGGAATCGAATGGAATCAAATGGAACCGAATGGAATGGAATGGAAGGGAATGGAATGGAATGGAATGGAATGGAATGGAATCCACCCGAGTAGAATGGAATGGATTGGAATGGAATGGAATATAATGTAATGGAATGGAATGGAATCGAATGGAATCGAATGGAATCGAAACGAATGGAATGGAATGGAATGGAATGGAATGGAATGGAATCAACCCGAGTAGAACGGAATGGAATGGAATGGAATGGAATGGAATGGAATGGAATGGAATGGAATGCAATGAAATGGAATGGAATGGAATCGAATCGAATAGAATGGACTGGAATGAAATGGAATGGAATGGAATGGAATGGAATGGAATGGAATGGAATGGAATGGAATGGAATGGAATGGAATCAACCCGAGTAGAATGGAATGGAATGGAATGGAATGAACCCGAGTAGAACGGAATGGAATGGAATGGGATCGAATGGAATGGAAAGGAATGGAATGGAATGGAATGGAATGGAATGGAATGGAATGGAATGGAATGGAATGGAATCAACCCGAGAAGAATGGAATGGATTGGAATGGAATGGAATGGAATGGAATGGAATTCAATGGAATAGAATGAAATGGAATGTAATGGAATGGAATGGAATGGAAAGGAATGGAATGGAATGGAATGGAATTGAATGGAATGGAATGGAATCAACCCGAGTAGAATGGAAAGGATTGGAATGGAATGGAATGGAATGGAATGGAATGGAATGGAATCAACCCGAGTAGAACGGAATGGAATGGAATGGAATGGAATGGAATTCAAAGAAATGGAATGGAATGGAATGAAATGGAATGGAATGGAATGGAATGGAATGGAATGGAATCGAATGGAATCGAATGGAATCGAATGGAATGGAGTGGAATAGAATGGAATCAACCCGAGTAGAAAGGAATGGAATGGAACGGAACGGAATGGAACGGAACGGAAAGGAATGGAATGGAGTGAAATGGAGTGGAATCGAATGGACTCGAATGGAACCGAATGGAATGGAATGGAAGGGAATGGAATGGAATGGAATGGAATGGAATGGAATGGAATGGAATGGAATTGAATCAACCCGAGTAGAATAGAATGGATTGGAATGGAATGGAATGGAATGGAATGGAATGGAATCGAATGGAATCGAATGGAATGGAATTCAATGGACTAGAATGGAATGGAATGGAATGGAATGGAATGGAATGGAACCGAATGGAATGGAATGGAAGGGAATGGAATGGAATGGAATGGAATGGAATGGAATGGAATGGAATGGAACGGAGTGGAATGGAATCAACCCGAGTAGAACGGAATGGAATGGAATGGAATGGAATGGAATGGAATGGAATGGAATGGAATGGAATGGAATGGAATGGAATTCAATGGACTAGAATGGAATGGAATGGAATGGAATGGAATGGAATGGAATCGAATGGAATCTAATGGAATTGAATGGAATGGAATGGAATAGAATGGAATCAACCCGAGTAGAAAGGAATGGAATGGAATGGAATGGAATGGAATGGAATGGAATGGAATGGAATGGAATGCAATGAAATGGAAAGGAATGGAATGGAATCGAATGGAATGGACTGGAATGAAATGGAAAGGAATGGAATGGACTGGAATGGAATGGAATGGAATCAACCCGAGTAGAATGGAATGGATTGGAATGGAATGGAATGGAGTCGAATGGAATCAAATGGAACCGAATGGAATGGAATGGAAGGGAATGGAATGGAATGGAATGGAATGGAATGGAATCAACCGGAGTAGAATGGAATGGATTGGAATGGAATGGAATATAATGTAATGGAATGGAATGGAATCGAATGGAATCGAATGGAATGGAATGGAATGGAATGGAATGGAATGGAATGGAATGGAATCAACCCGAGTAGAACGGAATGGAATGGAATGGAATGGAATGGAATGGAATGGAATGAAATGCAATGAAATGGAATGGAATGGAATGGAATCGAATAGAATGGACTGGAATGAAATGGAATGGATTGGAATGGAATGGAATGGAATGGAATCGAATGGAATGGAATGGGATCGAATGGAATGGAAAGGAATGGAATGGAATGAACCCGAGTAGAACGGAATGGAATGGAATGAAATGGAATGGAATGGAATGGAATGGAATGGAATGGAATGGAATGGAATGGAATGGAATCAACCCGAGTAGAATGGAATGGATAGGAATGGAATGGAATGGAATGGAATGTAATTCAATAGAAGAGAATGGAAGGGAATGGAAAGGAATGGAATGGAATGGAATGGAAAGGAATGGAATCGAATGGAATCAACCCGAGTAGAACGGAATGGAATGGAATGGAATTGAATGGAATGGAATGGAATGGAATGGAATAGAATGGAATGGAATGGAAAGGAATGGAGTGGAGTGGAGTGGAATGGAATGGAATGGAATGGAATGGAATGGAATGGAATTCAATGGAATAGAATGGAATGGAATGGAATGGAATGGAATCACCTCGAGTAGAAAGGAATGGAAAGGAATGGAATGGAATGGAATGGAATGGAATGGAATGGAATGGAATGGAATGGAATGGAATGCAATGCAATGGAATGCAATGGAATGGAATCGAATGGAATGGACTGGAATGAAATGGAATGGAATGGAATGGAATGGAATGGAATGGAATGGAATGGAATGGAATCAATCCGAGTAGAATGGAATGGATAGGAATGGAATGGAATGGAATGGAACGTAATTCAATAGAATAGAATGGAAGGTAATGGAAAGGAATGGAATGGAATGGAATGGAATGGAATGGAATCGAATGGAATCGAATGGGATCGAATGGAATGGAGTGGAATAGAATGGAATCAACCCGAATAGAACGGAACGGAACGGAACGGAACGGAATGGAACGGAATGGAATGGAGTGAAATGGAATGGAATCAAATGGAATCGAATGGAACCGAATGGAATGGAATGGAAGGGAATGGAATGCAATGGAATGGAATGGAATGGAATGGAATCAACCCGAGTAGAAAGGAATGGACTGGAATGGAATGGAATGGAATGGAATGGAATCGAATGGAATGGAATGGAATGGAATGGAATGGAATGGAATGGAATGGAATGGAATCAACCCGAGTAGAACGGAATGGAATGGAATGGAATGGAATCAACCCGAGTAGAACGGAATGGAATGGAATGGAATGGAATGGAATTCAATGGAATGGAATTCAATGGAATGGAATTCAATGGAATAGAATGGAATGGAATGGAATGGAATGGAATGCAATGGAATCAACCCGAGTAGAATGGAATGGATTGGAATGGAATGGAATGGAATGGAATCGAATGGAATGGAATGGAATCGAATGGAATGGAAAGGAATGGAATGGACGCGAGTAGAACGGAATGGAATGGAATGGAATGGAATGGAATGGAATGCAATGGAATGGAATGAACCAGAGTAGAACGGAATGGAATGGAATGGAATGGAATGGAATGGAATGGAATGGAATTCAATGGACTAGAATGGAATGGAATGGAATGGAATGGAATGGAATGGAATCGAATGGAATCGAATGGAATTGAATGGAATGGAATGGAATAGAATGGAATCAACCCGAGTAGAAAGGAATGGAATGGACTGGAATGGAATGGAATGGAATGGAATGGAATGGAATGGAATGGAATGGAATGCAATGAAATGGAAAGGAATGGAATGGAATCGAATGGAATGGACTGGAATGAAATGGAAAGGAATGGAATGGACTGGAATGGAATGGAATGGAATCAACCCGAGTAGAATGGAATGGATTGGAATGGAATGGAATGGAATCGAATGGAATCAAATGGAACCGAATGGAATGGAATGGAAGGGAATGGAATGGAATGGAATGGAATGGAATGGAATCCACCCGAGTAGAATGGAATGGATTGGAATGGAATGGAATATAATGTAATGGAATGGAATGGAATGGAATGGAATGGAATGGAATGGAATGGAATGGAATGGAATGGAATGGAATGGAATGGAATGGAATGGAATCAACCCGAGTAGAACGGAATGGAATGGAATGGAATGGAATGGAATGGAATGGAATGGAATGCAATGAAATGGAATGGAATGGAATGGAATCGAATAGAATGGACTGGAATGGAATGGAATGGAATGGAATGGAATGGAATGGAATGGAATGGAATGGAATGGAATCAACCCGAGTAGAATGGAATGGATTGGAATGGAATGGAATGGAATGGAATCGAATGGAATGGAATGGAATCGAATGGAATGGAAAGGAATGGAATGGACGCGAGTAGAACGGAATGGAATGGAATGGAATGGAATGGAATGGAATGGAATGGAATGGAATGGAATGAACCAGAGTAGAACGGAATGGAATGGAATGGAATGGAATGGAATGGAATGGAATGGAATTCAATGGACTAGAATGGAATGGAATGGAATGGAATGGAATGGAATGGAATCGAATGGAATCGAATGGAATTGAATGGAATGGAATGGAATAGAATGGAATCAACCCGAGTAGAAAGGAATGGAATGGAATGTAATGGAATGGAATGGAATGGAATGGAATGGAATGGAATGGAATGGAATGCAATGAAATGGAAAGGAATGGAATGGAATCGAATGGAATGAACTGGAATGAAATGGAAAGAAATGGAATGGACTGGAATGGAATGGAATGGAATCAACCCGAGTAGAATGGAATGGATTGGAATGGAATGGAATGGAATCGAATGGAATCAAATGGAACCGAATGGAATGGAATGGAAGGGAATGGAATGGAATGGAATGGAATGGAATGGAATCCACCCGAGTAGAATGGAATGGATTGGAATGGAATGGAATATAATGTAATGGAATGGAATGGAATCGAATGGAATGGAATGGAATGGAATGGAATGGAATGGAATGGAATGGAATGGAATCAACCCGAGTAGAACGGAATGGAATGGAATGGAATGGAATGGAATGGAATGGAATGGAATGCAATGAAATGGAATGGAATGGAATGGAATCGAATAGAATGGACTGGAATGGAATGGAATGGAATGGAATGGAATGGAATGGAATGGAATGGAATGGAATGGAATGGAATCAACCCGAGTAGAATGGAATGGAATGGAATGGAATGAACCCGAGTAGAACGGAATGGAATGGAATGGGATCGAATGGAATGGAAAGGAATGGAATGGAATGGAATGGAATGGAGTGGAATGGAATGGAATGGAATGGAATCAACCCGAGTAGAATGGAATGGATTGGAATGGAATGGAACGGAATGGAATGGAATTCAATGGAATAGAATGAAATGGAATGGAATGGAATGGAATGGAATGGAATGGAATGGAATGGAATGGAATGGAATGGAATTGAATGGAATTGAATGGAATGGAATGGAATCAACCCGAGTAGAATGGAAAGGATTGGAATGGAATGGAATGGAATGGAATGGAATGGAATGGAATCAACCCGAGTAGAACGGAATGGAATGGAATGGAATGGAATGGAATTCAAAGAAATGGAATGGAATGGAACGGAATGGAATGGAATGGAATCAACCCGAGTAGAACGGAATGGAATGGAATGGAATGGAATGGAATGGCATGGAATGGAATGGAATGGAATGAAATGGAATGGAATGGAATGGAATGGAATGGAATGGAATGGAATCGAATGGAATCGAATGGAATCGAATGGAATGGAGTGGAATAGAATGGAATCAACCCGAGTAGAAAGGAATGGAATGGAACGGAACGGAATGGAACGGAACGGAAAGGAATGGAATGGAGTGAAATGGAATGGAATCAAATGGACTCGAATGGAACCGAATGGAATGGAATGGAAGGGAATGGAATGGAATGGAATGGAATGGAATGGAATGGAATGGAATGGAATGGAATGGAATCAACCCGAGTAGAATAGAATGGATTGGAATGGAATGGAATGGAATGGAATGGAATGGAATCGAATGGAATCGAATGGAATGGAATTCAATGGACTAGAATGGAATGGAATGGAATGGAATGGAATGGAATGGAATGGAATGGAATGGAACCGAATGGAATGGAATGGAAGGGAATGGAATGGAATGGAATGGAATGGAAGGGAATGGAATGGAATGGAATGGAATGGAATGGAATGGAATGGAGTGGAATGGAATCAACCCGAGTAGAACGGAATGGAATGGAATGGAATGGAATGGAATGGAATGGAATGGAATGGAATGGAATGGAATTCAATGGACTAGAATGGAATGGAATGGAATGGAATGGAATGGAATGGAATCGAATGGAATCGAATGGAATTGAATGGAATGGAATGGAAAAGAATGGAATCAACCCGAGTAGAAAGGAATGGAATGGAATGGAATGGAATGGAATGGAATGCAATGAAATGGAAAGGAATGGAATGGAATCGAATGGAATGGACTGGAATGAAATGGAAAGGAATGGAATGGACTGGAATGGAATGGAATGGAATCAACCCGAGGAGAATGGAATGGATTGGAATGGAATGGAATGGAGTCGAATGGAATCAAATGGAACCGAATGGAATGGAATGGAAGGGAATGGAATGGAATGGAATGGAATGGAATGGAATCAACCCGAGTAGAATGGAATGGATTGGAATGGAATGGAATATAATGTAATGGAATGGAATGGAATCGAATGGAATCGAATGGAATGGAATGGAATTGAATGGAATGGAATGGAATGGAATGGAATGAACCCGAGTAGAACGGAATGGAATGGAATGGAATGGAATGGAATGGAATGGAATGGAATGGAATGGAATCAACCCGAGTAGAATGGAATGGATAGGAATGGAATGGAATGGAATGGAATGTAATTCAATAGAAGAGAATGGAAGGGAATGGAAAGGAATGGAATGGAATGGAATGGAAAGGAATGGAATCGAATGGAATCAACCCGAGTAGAACGGAATGGAATGGAATGGAATTGAATGGAATGGAATGGAATGGAATGGAATGGAATGGAATGGAATGGAATGGAATGGAAAGGAATGGAGTGGAGTGGAGTGGAATGGAATGGAATGGAATGGAATGGAATGGAATGGAATGGAATTCAATGGAATAGAATGGAATGGAATGGAATGGAATGGAATCACCTCGAGTAGAAAGGAATGGAATGGAATGGAATGGAATGGAATGGAATGGAATGCAATGCAATGCAATGGAATGCAATGGAATGGAATCGAATGGAATGGACTGGAATGGAATGGAATGGAATGGAATGGAATGGAATGGAATCAACCCGAGTAGAATGGAATGGATAGGAATGGAATTGAATGGAATGGAACGTAATTCAATAGAATAGAATGGAAGGGAATGGAAAGGAATGGAATGGAATGGAATGGAATGGAATGGAATCGAATGGAATCGAATGGGATCGAATGGAATGGAGTGGAATAGAATGGAATCAACCCGAATAGAACGGAACGGAACGGAACGGAACGGAACGGAACGGAATGGAATGGAGTGAAATGGAATGGAATCAAATGGAATCGAATGGAACCGAATGGAATGGAATGGAAGGGAATGGAATGCAATGGAATGGAATGGAATGGAATGGAATCAACCCGAGTAGAAAGGTATGGACTGGCATGGAATGGAATGGAATGGAATGGAATCGAATGGAATGGAATGGAATGGAATGGAATGGAATGGAATGGAACGTAATTCAATAGAATAGAATGGAAGGGAATGGAAAGGAATGGAATGGAATGGAATGCAATGGAATGGAATCGAATGGAATCGAATGGGATCGAATGGAATGGAGAGGAATAGAATGGAATCAACCCGAATAGAACGGAACGGAACGGAACGGAACGGAACGGAACGGAACGGAATGGAATGGAGTGAAATGGAATGGAATCAAATGGAATCGAATGGAACCGAATGGAATGGAATGGAAGGGAATGGAATGCAATGGAATGGAATGGAATGGAATGGAATCAACCCGAGTAGAAAGGAATGGACTGGAATGGAATGGAATGGAATGGAATGGAATCGAATGGAATGGAATGGAATGGAATGGAATGGAATGGAATGGAATGGAATGGAATGGAATGGAATCAACCCGAGTAGAACGGAATGGAATGGAATGGAATGGAATGGAATGGAATGGAATGGAATGGAATCAACACGAGTAGAACGGAATGGAATGGAATGGAATGGAATGGAATTCAATGGAATGGAATTCAATGGAATGGAATTCAATGGAATAGAATGGAATGGAATGGAATGGAATGCAATGGAATCAACCCGAGTAGAATGGAATGGATTGGAATGGAATGGAATGGAATGCAATCGAATGGAATGGAATGGAATCGAATGGAATGGAAAGGAATGGAATGGACGCGAGTAGAACGGAATGGAATGGAATGGAATGGAATGGAATGGAATGGAATGGAATGGAATGGAATGAACCAGAGTAGAACGGAATGGAATGGAATGGAATGGAATGGAATGGAATGGAATGGAATTTAATGGAATGGAATGGAAAGGAATGGAATGGAATGGAATCAACCCGAGTAGAATGGAATGGGTAGGAATGGAATGGAATGGAATGGAATGTAATTCAATAGAACAGAATGGAAGGGAATGGAAAGGAATGGAAAGGAATGGAATGGAATGGAATCGAATGGAATCGAATGGGATCGAATGGAATGGAGTGGAATAGAATGGAATCAACCCGAATAGAACGGAACGGAACGGAACGGAACGGAACGGAATGGAATGGAGTGAAATGGAATGGAATCAAATGGAATCGAATGGAACCGAATGGAATGGAATGGAAGGGAATGGAATGCAATGGAATGGAATGGAATGGAATGGAATCAACCCGAGTAGAAAGGAATGGACTGGCATGGAATGGAATGGAATGGAATGGAATCGAATGGAATGGAATGGAATGTAATGGAATGGAATGGAACGTAATTCAATAGAATAGATTGGAAGGGAATGGAAAGGAATGGAATGGAATGGAATGGAATGGAATGGAATCGAATGGAATCGAATGGGATCGAATGGAATGGAGTGGAATAGAATGGAATCAACCCGAATAGAACGGAACGGAACGGAACGGAACGGAACGGAACGGAATGGAGTGAAATGGAATGGAATCAAATGGAATCGAATGGAACCGAATGGAATGGAATGGAAGGGAATGGAATGCAATTGAATGGAATGGAATGGAATGGAATCAACCCGAGTAGAAAGGAATGGACTGGAATGGAATGGAATGGAATGGAATGGAATGGAATGGAATGGAATGGAATGGAATGGAATGGAATCAACCCGAGTAGAACGGAATGGAATGGAATGGAATGGAATGGAATGGAATGGAATGGAATGGAATGGAATGGAATCAACCCGAGTAGAACGGAATGGAATGGAATGGAATGGAATGGAATGGAATGGAATGGAATTCAATGGAATGGAATTCAATGGAATAGAATGGAATGGAATGGAATGGAATGGAATGGAATGAACCCGAGTAGAACGGAATGGAATGGAATGGAATTGAATGGAATGGAATGGAATGGAATCGAACAGAATGGAATGGAATGGAATGGAATGGAATGGAATGGAATGGAATGGAATGGAATCGAATTGAATGGAATCGAATGGAATCGAATGGAATGGAATGGAATGGAATAGAATGGAATTGAATGGAATCGAATGGAATGGAATGGAATAGAATGGAATCAACTCGAGTAGAAAGGAATGGAATGGAATGGAATGGAATGGAATGGAATGGAATGGAATGGAATGGAATGCAATGAAATGGAATGGAATGGAATGGAATCGAATGGAATGGACTGGAATGAAATGGAAAGGAATGGAATGGAATGGAATGGAATGGAATGGAATGGAATGGAATGGAATGGAATGGAATGCAATGGAATCAACCCGAGTAGAATGGAATGGATTGGAATGGAATGGAATGGAATGGAATCGAATGGAATGGAATGGAATCGAATGGAATGGAAAGGAATGGAATGGACGCGAGTAGAACGGAATGGAATGGAATGGAATGGAATGGAATGGAATGGAATGGAATGAACCAGAGTAGAACGGAATGGAATGGAATGGAATGGAATGGAATGGAATGGAATGGAATTTAATGGAATGGAATGGAAAGGAATGGAATGGAATGGAATCAACCCGAGTAGAATGGAATGGGTAGGAATGGAATGGAATGGAATGGAATGTAATTCAATAGAACAGAATGGAAGGGAATGGAAAGGAATGGAAAGGAATGGAATGGAATGGAATCGAATGGAATCGAATGGAATCGAATGGAATGGAGTGGAATAGAATGGAACCAACCCGAATAGAACGGAACGGAACGGAACGGAACGGAACGGAACGGAATGGAATGGAGTGAAATGGAATGGAATCAAATGGAATCAAATGGAACCGAATGGAATGGAATGGAAGGGAATGGAATGCAATGGAATGGAATGGAATGGAACGGAATCAACCCGAGAAGAATGGAATGGACTGGAATGGAATGGAATGGAATGGAATGGAATGGAATGGAATGGAATCAACCCGAGTAGAACGGAATGGAATGGAATGGAATGGAATGGAATGGAATGGAATGGAATGGAATGGAATGGAATGGAATGGAATGGAATGGAATGGAATCAACCCAAGTAGAATGGAATGGATTGGAATGGAATGGAATGGAATGGAATGGAATGGAATGGAATGGAATGGAATGGAATGGAATGGAATGGAATCAACCCGAGTAGAATGGAATGGATAGGAATGGAATGGAATGGAATGGAACGTAATTCAATAGAATAGAATGGAAGGGAATGGAAAGGAATGGAATGGAATGGAATGGAATCGAATGGAATCGAATCGAATGGAATCGAATGGAATGGAATGGAATGGAATGGAATGGAATGGAATGGAATGGAATGGAATGGAATAAACCCGAGTAGATTGGAATGGATTGGAATGGAATGAAATGGAATGGAATGGAACTCAATGGAAAAAATGAAATGGAATGGAATGGAATGGAATGGAATGGAATGGACTGGAATGGAATGGAATCAACCCTAGTAGAATGTAATGGATTGGAATGGAATGGAATGGAATGGAATGGAATGGAATGGAATGGAATCGAATGGAATCGAATGGAATGGAATTGGATGGAATGGAATGGAATGGAATGGAATCAACCCGAGAAGAACGGAATGGAATGGAATGGAATGGAATGGAATGGAATGGAATGGAATGGCATGGAATGGAATTCAATGGAATGGAATGGAATGGAATGGAAAGGAATGGAATGGAATGGAATGGAATCGAATGGAATCGAATGGAATCGAATGGAATGGAGTGGAATAGAGTGGAATCAACCCGAATAGAACGGAACGGAACGGAACGGAACGGAATTTAATGGGGTGAAATGGAATGGAATCAAATGGAGTGGAATGGAACCGAATGGAATGGAATGGAAGGGAATGGAATGGAATGGAATGGAATGGAATGGAATGGAATGGAATGGAATGGAATGGAATCAACCCGAGTTGAACGGAATGGAATGGAATGGAATGGAATGGAATGGAATGGAATGGAATGCAATGGAATGGAATGGAATGGAATGGAATGGAATTCAATGGAATGGAATGGAATGGAATGGAATGGAATGGAATTGAATGGAATTGAATCAACCCGAATAGAACGGAATGGAATGGAATGGAATGGAATGGAATGGAATGGAATGGAAATCAATGGAATGGAATTCAATGGAATAGAATGGAATGGAATGGAATTGAATGGAATGGAATGGAATGAACCCGAGTAGAACGGAATGGAATGGAATGGAATTGAATGGAATGGAATGGAATGGAATGGAATGGAATCGAATGGAATCGAATGGAATGCAATGGAATGGAATGGAATGGAATGGAATCGAATGGAATGGAATGGAAAGGAATGGAATCGAATGGAATCGAATGGAATTGAATGGAATGGAATGGAATGGAATGGAATGGAATGGAATGGAATCAACCCGAGTAGATTGGAATGGATTGGAATGGAATGGAATGGAATGGAATGGAATTCAATGGAAAAAATGAAATGGAATGGAATGGAATGGAATGGAATGGAAGGGAATGGAATGGAGTGGAATGGAATGGAATGGAATGGAATCGAATGGAATGGAATGGAATGGAATGGAATGGAATGGAATGGAATGGAATGGAATGGAATGGAGTGGAATGGAATGGAATCAACCCGAGTAGATTGGAATGGATTGGAATGGAATGGAATGGAATGGAATGGAATTCAATGGAAAAAATGAAATGGAATGGAATGGAATGGAATGGAATGGAATGGAATGGAATGGAATCGAATGGAATGGAATGGAATGGAATGGAATCGAATGGAATGGAATGGAATGGAATGGAATGGAATGGAATGGAATGGAATGGAATGGAATCAACCCGAGTAGATTGGAATGGATTGGAATGGAATGGAATGGAATGGAATGGAATGGAATTCAATGGAAAAAATGAAATGGAATGGAATGGAATGGAATGGAATGGAATGGAATGGAATCGAATGGAATCGAATGGAATCGAATGGAATGGAGTGGAATAGAATGGAATCAACCCGAGTAGAACGGAATGGAATGGAACGGAACGGAACGGAACCGAACGGAACGGAACGGAATGGAATGGAGTGAAATGGAATGGAATCGAACGGAATCGAACGGAACCGAATGGAATGGAAAGAAGGGAACGGAATGGAATGGAATGGAGTGGAATGGAATGGAATGGAATCAACCCGAGTAGAATGGAATGGATTGGAATGGGATGGAATGGAATGGAAAGGAATGGAATGGAATGGAATGGAATGGAATCGAATGGAATCGAATGGAATCGAATGGAATCGAATGGAATGGAGTGGAATAGAATGGAATCAACCCGAATAGAACGGAACGGAACGGAACGGAACGGAACGGAACGGAACGGAATGGAATGGAGTGAAATGGAATGGAATCAAATGGAATCGAATGGAACCGAATGGAATGGAATGGAAGGGAATGGAATGCAATGGAATGGAATGGAATGGAATGGAATCAACCCGAGTAGAATGGAATGGACTGGAATGGAATGGAATGGAATGGAATGGAATCGAATCGAATGGAATGGAATGGAATGGAATGGAATGGAATGGAATGGAATGGAATGGAATGGAATGGAATCAACCCGAGTAGAACGGAATGGAATGGAATGGAATGGAATGGAATGGAATGGAATGGAATGGAATGGAATGGAATGGAATCAACCCGAGTAGAACGGAATGGAATGGAATGGAATGGAATGGAATGGAATGGAATGGAATTCAATGGAATGGAATTCAATGGAATAGAATGGAATGGAATGGAATGGAATGGAATGGAATGAACCCGAGTAGAATGGAATGGAATGGAATGGAATGGAATGGAATGGAATGGAGTGGAATGGAATGGAATCGAATGGAATGGAATGGAATGGAATGGAATGGAATGGAATGGAATGGAATCAAATCGAATGGAATCGAATGGAATGGAATGGAATGGAATGGAACGGAAAGGAATGGAATGGAATGGAATGGAATGGAATGGAATGGAATCAACCCGAGTAGATTGGAATGGATTGGAATGGAATGAAATGGAATGGAATGGAATTCAATGGAAAAAATGAAACGGAATGGAATGGAATGGAAAGGAATGGAATGGAATCGAATGGAATCGAATGCAATCGAATGGAATGGAGTGGAATAGAATGGAATCAACCCGAGTAGAATGGAATGGAATGGAACGGAACGGAACGGAACGGAACGGATCGGAACGGAATGGAATGGAGTGAAATGGAATGGAATCGAGTGGAATCGAACGGAACCGAATGGAATGGAAAGAAGGGAACGGAATGGAATGGAATGGAATGGAATGGAATCAACCCGAGTAGAATGGAATGGATTGGAATGGAATGGAATGGAATGGAATGGAATGGATTGGAATGGAATGGAATTCAATAGAATAGAATGGAATGGAATGGAATGGAATGGAATTCTATGGAATGGAACGGAATGGAATGGAATGGAATGGAATGGAATGGAATGGAGTGGAGTGGAATGGAATGGAATGGAATGGAATGGAATGGAATGGAATGGAAAGGAATGGAATGGAATGGAATGGAATGGAATGGAATGGAATGGAATGGAAAGGAATGGAATGGAATGGAATGGAATGGAATGGAATGGAATTGAATGCAATCAACCCGAGTAGAACGGAATGGAATGGAATGGAATGGAATAGAATGGAATGGAATGGAATGGAATGGAATGGAATGGAATGGAATGGAATCAACCCGAGTAGAACGGAATGGAATGGAATGGAATGGAATGGAATGGAATGGAATGGAATGGAATGGAATTCAATGGAATATAATGGAATGGAATGGAATGGAATGGAAAGGAATGGAATGGAATGAAATGGAATGGAATGGAATGGAATCAACCCGAGTAGAACAGAATGGAATGGAATGGAAAGGAATGGAATGGCATGGAATGGAATGGAATGGAATGGAATGGAATGAAATGTAATGGAATGGAATCGAATGGAATCGAATGGAATGGAATGGAATTCAATGGAATGGAATGGAATGGAATGGAATGGAATGGATTGGAATCGAATGGAATGGAACGGAATGGAATGGAATGGAATGGAATGCAATGGAATGGAATGGAATGGAATGGAATTCAATGGAATAGAATGGAATGGAATGAAATGGAATGGAATCAACCCGAGTAGAATGGAATGGATTGTAATGGAATCGAATGGAATGGAATGGAATGGAATGGAATGGAATCGAATGTAATCGAATGGAATGGAATGGAATGGAATGGAATGGAATGGAATGGAATGGAATGGAATGGAATCAACCCGAGTAGAACGGAATGGAATGGAATGGAATGGAATGGAAAGGAATGGAATGGAATGGAATGGAATGGAAATCAATGGAATGGAATGGAATGGAATGGAAGGGAATAGAATCAACCCGAGTAGAACGGAATGGAATGGAATGGAATGGAATGGAATGGAATGGAATGGAATGGAATGGAATGGAATGGAATGGAATTCAATGGAATAGAATGGAATGGAATGGAATGGAATGGAATCAACCCGAGTAGAATGGAATGGATTGGAATGGAATGGAATGGAATGGAATGGAATGGAATTTAATGGAATGGAAAGGAATGGAATCAACCCGAGTAGAACGGAATGGAATGGAATGGAATGGAATGGAATTCAAAGAAATGGAATGGAATGGAATGGAATGGAATGGAATGGAATGGAATGGAATCAACCCGAGTTGAATGGAATGGAATGGAATGGAATGGAATGGAATCAACCCGAGTAGAACGGAAAGGAATGGAATGGAATGGAATGGAATGAAATGGAATGGAATGGAATGGAATGGAATGGAATGGAATGGAATGGAATGGAATGGAATCCAATGGAATCGAATGGAATCGAGGGGAGTGGAGTGGAATAGAATGGAATCAACCCGAGTAGAAAGGAATGGAATGGAACGGAACGGAATGGAACGGAACGGAAAGGAATGGAATGGAGTGAAAAGGAATGGAATCGAATGGAATCGAATGGAACCGAATGGAATGGAATGGAAGGGAATGGAATGGAATGGAATGGAATGGAATGGAATGGAATCAACCCGAGTAGAAAGGAATGGAATGGAATGGAATGGAATGGAATGGAATTCAATGGAATAGAATGGAATGGAATGGAATGGAATGGAATGGAATGGAATCGAATGGAATCGAATGGAAGCGAATGGAATGGAATGGAATAGAATGGAATGAACCCGAGTAGAAAGGAATGGAATGGAATGGAATGGAATGGAATGGAATGGAATGGAATGCAATGAAATGGAAAGGAATGGAATGGAATCGAATGGAATGGACTGGAATGAAATGGAAAGGAATGGAATAGACTGGAATGGAATGGAATGGAATCAACACGAGTAGAATGGAATGGATTGGAATGGAATGGAATGGAATCGAATGGAATCAAATGGAACCGAATGGAATGGAATGGAAGGGAATGGAATGGAATGGAATGGAATGGAATGGAATCAACCCGAGTACAATGGAATGGATTGGAATGGAATGGAATATAATGTAATGGAATGGAATGGAATCGAATGGAATCGAATGGAATGGAATGGAATGCAATGGAATGGAATGGAATGGAATGGAATGGAATCAACCCGAGTAGAACGGAATGGAATGGAAAGGAATGGAATGGAATGGAATGGAATGGAATGGAATGGAATGGAATGGAATTCTATGGAATGGAATGGAATGGAATTAAATGGAATGGAATCAACCCGAGTAGAACCGAATGGAATGGAATGGAATGGAATGGAATGGAATGGAATGGAATGGAATGGAATGGAATGGAATGGAATCAACACGAGTAGAACGGAATGGAATGGAATGGAATGGAATGGAATGGAATGGAATTCAATGGAATGGAATGGAATGGAATGGAATCAACACGAGTAGAACGGAATGGAATGGAATGGAAAGGAATGGAATGGAATGGAATGGAATGGAATGGAATGGAATTCTATGGAATGGAGTGCAATGGAATTCAATGGAATGGAATCAACCCGAGTAGAACGGAATGGAATGGAATGGAATGGAATGGAATGGAATGGAATGGAATGGGTTGGAATGGAATCAACCCGAGTAGAACGGAATGGAATGGAATGGAATGGAATGGAATGGCATGGAATGGAATGGAATGGAATGAAATGGAATGGAATGGAATGGAATGGAATGGAATGGAATGGAATGGAATGGAATGGAATCGAATGGAATCGAACGGAATCGAGTGGAATGGAGTGGAATAGAATGGAATCAACCCGAGTAGAAAGGAATGTAATGGAACGGAACGGAATGGAACGGAACGGAAAGGAATGGAATGGAGTGAAATGGAATGGAATCGAATGGAATCGAATGGAACCGAATGGAATGGAATGGAAGGGAATTGAATTGAATGGAATGGAATGGAATGGAATCAACCCGAGTAGAATGGAATGGATTGGAATGGAATGGAATGGAATGGAATGGAATGGAATGGAATGGAATGGAAGCGAATGGAATCAAATGGAATGGAATGGAATGGAATGGAATGGAATGGAATGGAATCAACCCGAGTAGAACGGAATGGAATGGAATGGAATGGAATGGAATGGAATGGAATGGAATGGAATGGAACGGAATGCAATGGAATGGAATGGAATGGAATTCAATGGAATAGAATGGCATGGAATGGAATGGAATGGAATGGAATGGAATGGAATGGAATCGAATGGAATCGAATGGAATCGAATGGAATGGAATGGAATAGAATGGAATCAACCCGAGTAGAAAGGAATGGAATGGAATGGAATGGAATGGAATGGAATGGAATGGAATGGAATGGAATGGAATGCAATGAAATGGAAAGGAATGGAATGGAATCGAATGGAATGGACTGGAATGAAATGGAAAGGAATGGAATAGACTGGAATGGAATGGAATGGAATCAACACGAGTAGAATGGAATGGATTGGAATGGAATGGAATGGAATCGAATGGAATCAAATGGAACCGAATGGAATGGAATGGAAGGGAATGGAATGGAATGGAATGGAATGGAATGGAATGGAATCAACCCGAGTACAATGGAATGGATTGGAATGGAATGGAATATAATGTAATGGAATGGAATGGAATCGAATGGAATCGAATGGAATGGAATGGAATGGAATGGAATGGAATGGAATGGAATGGCATGGAATCAACCCGAGTAGAACGGAATGGAATGGAATGGAATGGAATGGAATGGAATGGAATGGAATGGAATGGAATGGAATGGAATGGAATGGAATTCTATGGAATGGAATGGAATGGAATGGAATGGAATGGAATCAACCCGAGTAGAACGGAATGGAATGGAATGGAATGGAATGGAATGGAATGGAATGGAATGGAATGGAATGGAATGGAATGGAATGGAATGGAATGGAATGGAATTGAATGGAATGGAATGGAATGGAATGGAATGGAATCAACACGAGTAGAACGGAATGGAATGGAATGGAATGAAATGGAATGGAATGGAATTCAATGGAATGGAATGGAATGGAATGGAATCAACACGAGTAGAACGGTATGGAATGGAATGGAAAGGAATGGAATGGAATGGAATGGAATAGAATGGAATTCTATGGAATGGAATGGAATGGAATTCAATGGAATGGAATCAACCCGAGTAGAACGGAATGGAATGGAATGGAATGGAATGGAATGGAATGGAATGGAATGGAATGGAGTGGAATGGAATGGAATGGAATGGAATGGAATGGAATGGAATGGAATGGAATGGAATGGAATTCAATGGAATGGAATGGAATGGAATTCTATGGAATGGAATCAACCCGAGTAGAACGGAATGGAATGGAATGGAATGGAATGGAATGGAATGGAATGGAATGGAATCAACCTGAGTAGAACGGAATGGAATGGAATGGAATGGAATGGAATTCAATGGAATATAATGGAATGGAATGGAATGGAATGGAAAGGAATGGAATGGAATGGAATGGAATGGAATGGAATCAACCCGAGTAGAACAGAATGGAATGGAATGGAAAGGAATGGAATGGAATGGAATGGAATGGAATGTAATGGAATGAAATGTAATGGAATGGAATCGAATGGAATCGAATGGAATGGAATGGAATGGAATGGAATGGAATGGAATGGAATGGAATGGAATGGAATGGAATCGAATGGAATGGAACGGAACGGAATGGAATGGAATGGAATGGAATGGAATGGAATGGAATGGAATTCAATGGAATAGAATGGAATGGAATGAAATGGAATGGAATCAACGCGAGTAGAATGGAATGGATTGTAATGGAATGGAACGGAACGGAATGGAATGGAGTGAAATGGAATGGAATCAAATGGAATCGAAAGGAACCGAATGGAATGGAATGGAAGGGAATGGAATGGAATTGAATGGAATGGAATGGATTGGAATCAACCCGAGTAGAATGGAATGGATTGGAATGGAATGGAATGGAATGGAATGGAATGGAATCGAATGGAATGGAATGGAATGGAATGGAATGGAATGGAATGGAGTGAAATGAAATGGCATCAAATGGAATCGAATGGAACCGAATGGAATGGAATGGAAGGGAATGGAATGCAATGGAATGGAATAGAATGGAATGGAATCAACCCGAGTAGAATGGAATGGACTGGAATGGAATGGAATGGAATGGAATGGAATGGAATCGAATGGAATGGAATGGAATGGAATGGAATGGAATGGAGTGGAATGGAATCAACCCGAGTAGAACGGAATGGAATGGAATGGAATGGAATGGAATGGAATGGAATGGAATGGAATGGAATGGAATGGAATCAACCCGAGTAGAACGGAATGGAATGGAATGGAATGGAATGGAATGGAATGGAATGGAATGCAATGAAATGGAATGGAATGGAATGGAATCGAATGGAATGGACTGGAATGAAATGGAATGGAATGGAATGGAATGGAATGGAATGGAATGGAATGGAATGGAATGGAATAGAATGGAATCAACCCGAGTAGAATGGAAAGGATTGGAATGGAATGGAATGGAATCGAATGGAATGGAAAGGAATGGAATGGACGCGAGTAGAACGGAATGGAATGGAATGGAATGGAATGGAATGGAATGGAATGGAATGGAATGGAATGGAATGGAATGAACCCGAGTAGAACGGAATGGAATGGAATGGAATGGAATGGAATGGAATGGAATTTAATGGAATGGAATGGAAAGGAATGGAATGGAATGGAATCAACCCGAGTAGAATGGAATGGATTGGAATGGAATGGAATGGAATGGAATGTAATTCAATAGAATAGAATGGAAGGGAATGGAAAGGAATGGAATGGAATGGAATGGAATGGAATGGAATGGAATGGAATCAAATGGAATCGAATGGAACCGAATGGAATGGAATGGAAGGGAATGGAATGCAATGGAATGGAATGGAATGGAATGGAATCAACACGAGTAGAATGGAATGGACTGGAATGGAATGGAATGGAATGGAATGGAATGGAATGGAATGGAATGGAATGGAATGGAATGGAATCAACCCGAGTAGAACGGAATGGAATGGAATGGAATGGAATGGAATGGAATGGAATGGAATGGAATGGAAAGGAATGGAATGGAATGGAATGGAATGGAATGGAATCAACCCGAGTAGAACGGAATGGAATGGAATGGAATGGAATGGAATGGAATGGAATGGAATGGAATGGAATGGAATTCAATGGAATGGAATGGAATGGAATAGAATGGAATGGAATGGAATGGAATGAACCCGAGTAGAACGGAATGGAATGGAATGGAATGGAATGGAATGGAATGGAAAGGAATTGAATGGAATGAACCCGAGTAGAACGGAATGGAATGGAATGGAATGGAATGGAATGGAATGGAATGGAATGGAATGGAATCGAATGGAATCGAATGGAATGCAATGGAATAGAATGGAATGGAATGGAATCGAATGGAATGGAATGGAATGGAATGGAATAGAATCGAATGGAATCGAATGGAAACGAATGGAATCGAATGGAATGGAATGGAATGGAATGGAATGGAATGGAATGGAATGGAATGGAATGGAATGGAATGGAATGGAATGGAAAGGAATGGAATCAACCCGAGTAGATTGGAATGGATTGGAATGGAATGGAATGTAATGTAATGGAATTCAATGGAAAAAATGAAATGGAATGGAATGGAATGGAATCAACACGAGTAGAATGGAATGGATTGGAATGGAATGGAATCGAATGGAATGGAATGGAATGGAATGGAATGGAATGGAATGGAATCAACCCGAGTGGAATGGAATGGAAAGGAATGGAATGGATTGGAATGGAACGTAATTCAATAGAATAGAATGGAAGGGAATGGAAAGGAATGGAATGGAATGGAATGGAATGGAATGGAATGGAATGGAATGGAATGGAATCAACCCGAGTAGAACGGAATGGAATGCAATGGAATGGAATGGAATGGAATGGAATGGAATCAACCCGAGTAGAACGGAATGGAATGGAATTCAATGGAATGGAATTCAATGGAATGGAATTCAATGGAATGGAATTCAATTTAATAGAATGGAATGGAATGGAATGGAATGGAATGAACCCGAGTAGAACGGAATGGAATGGAATGGAATTGAATGGAATGGAATGGAATGGAATGGAATGGAATCGAACGTAATGGAATGGAATGGAATGGAATGGAATGGAATGGAATGGAATGGAATCAACCCGAGTAGTTTGGAATGGATTGGAATGGAATGAAATGGAATGGAATGGAATTCAATGGAAAAAATGAAATGGAATGGAATGGAATGGAATGGAATGGAATGGAATCGAATGGAATCGAATGGAATCGAATGGAATGGAATGGAATGGAATGGAATCAACCCGAGTAGAACGGAATGGAATGGAATGGAATGGAATGGAATCAACCCGAGTAGATTGGAATGGATTGGAATGGAATGAAATGGAATGGAATGGAATTCAATGGAAAAAATGAAATGGAATGGAATGGAATGGAATGGAATGGAATGGAATGGAATTCAATGGAATGGAATGGAATGGAATGGAATGGAATGGAATGGAATGGAATGGAATGGAATGGAATAGAATGGAATTGAATGGAATCGAATGGAATGGAATGGAATAGAATGGAATCAAGTCGAGTAGAAAGGAATGGAATGGAATGGAATGGAATGGAATGGAATGGAATGGAATGCAATGAAATGGAATGGAATGGAATGGAATCGAATGGAATGGACTGGAATGAAATGTAATGTAATGGAATGGAATGGAATGGAATGGAATGGAATGGAATGGAATGGAATGGAATCAACCCGAGTAGAATGGAATGGATTGGAATGGAATGGAATGGAATGGAATCGAATGGAATGGAATGGAATCGAATGGAATGGAAAGGAATGGAATGGACGCGAGTAGAACGGAATGGAATGGAATGGAATGGAATGGAATGGAATGGAATGGAATGGAATGGAATGGAATGGAATGAACCCGAGTAGAACGGAATGGAATGGAATGGAATGGAATGGAATGGAATTTAATGGAATGGAATGGAAAGGAATGGAATGGAATGGAATCAACCCGAGTAGAATGGAATGGGTAGGAATGGAAAGGAATGGAATGGAATGTAATTCAATAGAATAGAATGGAAGGGAATGGAAAGGAATGGAAAGGAATGGAATGGAATGGAATCGAATGGAATCGAATGGAATCGAATGGAATGGAGTGGAATAGAATGGAATCAACCCGAATAGAACGGAACGGAACAGAACGGAACGGAACGGAACGGAATGGAATGGAGTGAAATGGAATGGAATCAAATGGAATCGAATGGAACCGAATAGAATGGAATGGAAGGGAATGGAATGCAATGGAATGGAATGGAATGGAATGGAATCAACCCGAGTAGAATGGAATGGACTGGAATGGAATGGAATGGAATGGAATGGAATGGAATGGAATGGAATGGAATGGAATGGAATGGAATGGCATCAACCCGAGTAGAACGGAATGGAATGGAATGGAATGGAATGGAATGGAATGGAATTCAATGGAATGGAATTCAATGGAATAGAATGGAATGGAATGGAATGGAATGGAATGGAATGAACCCGAGTAGAACGGAATGGAATGGAATGGAATTGAATGGAATGGAATGGAATGGAATGGAATCGAATCGAATGGAATCGAATGGAATGCAATGGAATAGAATGGAATGGAATGGAATCGAATGGAATGGAATGGAATGGGATGGAATCGAATATAATCGAATGGAATGGAATGGAATGGAATGGAATGGAATGGAATGGAATGGAATGGAATGGAATGGAAAGGAATGGAATCAACCCGAGTAGATTGGAATGGATTGGAATGGAATGGAATGGAATGTAATGGAATTCAATGGAAAAAATGAAATGGAATGGAATGGAATGGAATGGAATCAAATGAAATCGAATGGAATGGAATGGAATTGGAATGGAATGGAATGGAATGGAATCAACCCGAGTAGAATGGAATGGATTGGAATGGAATGGAATGGAATGGAATGGAATGGAATTCAAAGGAAAAAATGAAAAGGAATGGAATGGAATGGAATGGAATGGAATGGAATGGAATCGAATAGAATCGAATGGAATCGAATGGAATGGAGTGGAATAGAATGGAATCAACCCGAGTAGAACGGAATGGAATGGAACGGAACGGAACGGAACGGAACGGAACGGAACGGAACGGAACCGAATGGAATGGAGTGAAATGGAATGAAATCGAATGGAATCGAATGGCACCGAATGGAATGGAAAGAAGGGAATGGAATGGAATGGAATGGAATGGAATGGAATGGAATCAACCCGAGTAGAATGGAATGGATTGGAATGGAATGGAATGGAGTGGAATGGAATGGAATTCAATAGAATAGAATGGAATGGAATGGAATGGAATGGAATGGAATGGAATGGAATCGAATGGAATCGAATGGAATCGATTGGAATGGAGTGGAATAGAATGGAATCAACCTGAATTGAACGGAACAGAACGGAACGGAACGGAACGGAATGGAATTGAGTGAAATGGAATGGAATCGAATGGAATCGAAAGGAACCGAATGGAATGGAATGGAAGGGAATGGAATGGAATGGAATGGAATGGAATGGAATCAACCCGAGTAGAATGGAATGGATTGGAATGGAATGGAATGGAATGGAATGGAATGGAATGGAATGGAATGGAATGGAATGGAATGGAATGGAATGGAATTCAATGGAATAGAATGGAATGGAATGGAATGGAATGGAATGAACCCGAGCTGAATGGAATGGAATGGAATGGGATGGAATGGAATGGAATGGGATGGAATGGAATGGAATGGAATGGAATGGAATGGAATGGAATGGAATGGAATTGATTCGAATGGAATGGAATGGAATGGAATGGAATGGAATGGTATCGAAAGGAATGGAATGGAATGGAATGCAATGGAATGGAATGGAATGGAATGGAATGGAATGGAATGGAATGGAATCAACCCGAGTAGAATGGAGTGGATTGGAATGGAATGGAATGGAATGGAATTTAATTCAATGGAATAGAATGAAATGGAACGGAATGGAATTGAACGGAATGGAATGGAATAGAATGGAATCGGATGGAATGGAGTGGAATGGAAAGGAATGGAATGGAATGGAATGGAATGGAATCGAATGGAATGGAATGGAATGGAATGGAATGGAATGGAATCGAATGGAATCGAATGGAATGGAGTGGAATAGAATGGAATCAACCTGAATTGAACGGAACGGAACGGAACGGAACGGAACGGAATGGAATTGAGTGAAATGGAATGGAATCGAATGGAATCGAAAGGAACCGAATGGAATGGAATGGAAGGGAATGGAATGGAATGGAATGGAATCAACCCGAGTAGAATGGAATGGATTGGAATGGAATGGAATGGAATGGAATGGAATGGAATGGAATGGAATAGAATGGAATGGAATGGAAAGGAATGGAATGGAATGGAATGGAATGGAATGGAATGGAATGGAATGGAATTCAATGGAATAGAATGGAATGGAATGGAATGGAATGGAATGAACCCGAGCTGAACGGAATGGAGTGGAATGGGATGGAATGGAATGGAATGGAATGGAATGGAATGGAATGGAATGGAATGGAATGGAATAGAATGGAATTGAATGGAATCGAATGGAATGGAATGGAATAGAATGGAATCAAGTCGAGTAGAAAGGAATGGAATGGAATGGAATGGAATGGAATGGAATGGAATGGAATGCAATGAAATGGAATGGAATGGAATGGAATCGAATGGAATGGACTGGAATGAAATGTAATGTAATGTAATGTAATGGAATGGAATGGAATGGAATGGAATGGAATGGAATGGAATCAACCCGAGTAGAATGGAATGGATTGGAATGGAATGGAATGGAATGGAATCGAATGGAATGGAATGGAATCGAATGGAATGGAAAGGAGTGGAATGGACGCGAGTAGAACGGAATGGAATGGAATGGAATGGAATGGAATGGAATGGAATGGAATGGAATGGAATGGAATGGAATGAACCCGAGTAGAACGGAATGGAATGGAATGGAATGGAATGGAATGGAATTTAATGGAATGGAATGGAAAGGAATGGAATGGAATGGAATCAACCCGAGTAGAATGGAATGGGTAGGAATGGAAAGGAATGGAATGGAATGTAATTCAATAGAATAGAATGGAAGGGAATGGAAAGGAATGGAAAGGAATGGAATGGAATGGAATCGAATGGAATCGAATGGAATCGAATGGAATGGAGTGGAATAGAATGGAATCAACCCGAATAGAACGGAACGGAACGGAACGGAACGGAACGGAACGGAATGGAATGGAGTGAAATGGAATGGAATCAAATGGAATCGAATGGAACCGAATAGAATGGAATGGAAGGGAATGGAATGCAATGGAATGGAATGGAATGGAATGGAATCAACCCGAGTAGAAAGGAATGGACTGGCATGGAATGGAATGGAATGGAATGGAATCGAATGGAATGGAATGGAATGTAATGGAATGGAATGGAATGGAATGGAATGGAATGGAATGGAATGGAATCGAATGGAATCGAATGGAATGCAATGGAATAGAATGGAATGGAATGGAATCGAATGGAATGGAATGGAATGGAATGGAATGGAATCGAATGGAATCGAATGGAAACGAATGGAATCGAATGGAATGGAATGGAATGGAATGGAATGGAATGGAATGGAATGGAATGGAATGGAATGGAAAGGAATGGAATCAACCCGAGTAGATTGGAATGGATTGGAATGGAATGGAATGTAATGTAATGGAATTCAATGGAAAAAATGAAATGGAATGGAATGGAATGGAATCAACACGAGTAGAATGGAATGGATTGGAATGGAATGGAATGGAATGGAATGGAATGGAATGGAATGGAATGGAATGGAATGGAATCAACCCGAGTGGAATGGAATGGATAGGAATGGAATGGATTGGAATGGAACGTAATTCAATAGAATAGAATGGAAGGGAATGGAAAGGAATGGAATGGAATGGAATGGAATGGAATGGAATGGAATGGAATGGAATCAACCCGAGTAGAACGGAATGGAATGCAATGGAATGGAATGGAATGGAATGGAATGGAATCAACCCGAGTAGAACGGAATGGAATGGAATTCAATGGAATGGAATTCAATGGAATGGAATTCAATGGAATGGAATTCAATTTAATAGAATGGAATGGAATGGAATGGAATGGAATGAACCCGAGTAGAACGGAATGGAATGGAATGGTATTGAATGGAATGGAATGGAATGGAATGGAATGGAATCGAACGTAATGGAATGGAATGGAATGGAATGGAATGGAATGGAATGGAATGGAATCAACCCGAGTAGATTGGAATGGATTGGAATGGAATGAAATGGAATGGAATGGAATTCAATGGAAAAAATGAAATGGAATGGAATGGAATGGAATGGAATGGAATGGAATCGAATGGAATCGAATGGAATCGAATGGAATGGAATGGAATGGAATGGAATCAACCCGAGTAGAACGGAATGGAATGGAATGGAATGGAATGGAATCAACCCGAGTAGATTGGAATGGATTGGAATGGAATGAAATGGAATGGAATGGAATTCAATGGAAAAAATGAAATGGAATGGAATGGAATGGAATGGAATGGAATGGAATGGAATTCAATGGAATGGAATGGAATGGAATGGAATGGAATGGAATGGAATGGAATGGAATAGAATGGAATTGAATGGAATCGAATGGAATGGAATGGAATAGAATGGAATCAAGTCGAGTAGAAAGGAATGGAATGGAATGGAATGGAATGGAATGGAATGGAATGGAATGCAATGAAATGGAATGGAATGGAATGGAATCGAATGGAATGGACTGGAATGAAATGTAATGTAATGGAATGGAATGGAATGGAATGGAATGGAATGGAATGGAATGGAATGGAATGGAATGGAATGGAATGGAATCAACCCGAGTAGAATGGAATGGATTGGAATGGAATGGAATGGAATGGAATCGAATGGAATGGAATGGAATCGAATGGAATGGAAAGGAATGGAATGGACGCGAGTAGAACGGAATGGAATGGAATGGAATGGAATGGAATGGAATGGAATGGAATGGAATGGAATGGAATGGAATGAACCCGAGTAGAACGGAATGGAATGGAATGGAATGGAATGGAATGGAATTTAATGGAATGGAATGGAAAGGAATGGAATGGAATGGAATCAACCCGAGTAGAATGGAATGGGTAGGAATGGAAAGGAATGGAATGGAATGTAATTCAATAGAATAGAATGGAAGGGAATGGAAAGGAATGGAAAGGAATGGAATGGAATGGAATCGAATGGAATCGAATGGAATCGAATGGAATGGAGTGGAATAGAATGGAATCAACCCGAATAGAACGGAACGGAACAGAACGGAACGGAACGGAACGGAATGGAATGGAGTGAAATGGAATGGAATCAAATGGAATCGAATGGAACCGAATAGAATGGAATGGAAGGGAATGGAATGCAATGGAATGGAATGGAATGGAATGGAATCAACCCGAGTAGAATGGAATGGACTGGAATGGAATGGAATGGAATGGAATGGAATGGAATGGAATGGAATGGAATGGAATGGCATCAACCCGAGTAGAACGGAATGGAATGGAATGGAATGGAATGGAATGGAATGGAATTCAATGGAATGGAATTCAATGGAATAGAATGGAATGGAATGGAATGGAATGGAATGGAATGAACCCGAGTAGAACGGAATGGAATGGAATGGAATTGAATGGAATGGAATGGAATGGAATGGAATCGAATCGAATGGAATCGAATGGAATGCAATGGAATAGAATGGAATGGAATGGAATCGAATGGAATGGAATGGAATGGGATGGAATCGAATATAATCGAATGGAATGGAATGGAATGGAATGGAATGGAATGGAATGGAATGGAATGGAATGGAAAGGAATGGAATCAACCCGAGTAGATTGGAATGGATTGGAATGGAATGGAATGGAATGTAATGGAATTCAATGGAAAAAATGAAATGGAATGGAATGGAATGGAATGGAATCAAATGGAATCGAATGGAATGGAATGGAATTGGAATGGAATGGAATGGAATGGAATCAACCCGAGTAGAATGGAATGGATTGGAATGGAATGGAATGGAATGGAATGGAATGGAATTCAAAGGAAAAAATGAAAAGGAATGGAATGGAATGGAATGGAATGGAATGGAATGGAATCGAATAGAATCGAATGGAATCGAATGGAATGGAGTGGAATAGAATGGAATCAACCCGAGTAGAACGGAATGGAATGGATTGGAATGGAATGGAATGGAATGGAATGGAATGGAATGGAATGGAATAGAATGGAATGGAATGGAAAGGAATGGAATGGAATCGAATGGAATGGAATGGAATGGAATGGAATTCAATGGAATAGAATGGAATGGAATGGAATGGAATGGAATGGAATGGAATGGAATTCAATGGAATAGAATGGAATGGAATGGAATGGAATGGAATGGAATGGAATGGAATGGAATGGAATTCAATGGAATAGAATGGAATGGAATGGAATGGAATGGAATGAACCCGAGCTGAACGGAATGGAGTGGAATGGGATGGAATGGAATGGAATGGAATGGAATGGAATGGAATGGAATGGAATGGAATGGAATAGAATGGAATTGAATGGAATCGAATGGAATGGAATGGAATAGAATGGAATCAAGTCGAGTAGAAAGGAATGGAATGGAATGGAATGGAATGGAATGGAATGGAATGGAATGGAATGGAATGCAATGAAATGGAATGGAATGGAATGGAATCGAATGGAATGGACTGGAATGAAATGTAATGTAATGTAATGGAATGGAATGGAATGGAATGGAATGGAATGGAATGGAATGGAATCAACCCGAGTAGAATGGAATGGATTGGAATGGAATGGAATGGAATGGAATCGAATGGAATGGAATGGAATCGAATGGAATGGAAAGGAATGGAATGGACGCGAGTAGAACGGAATGGAATGGAATGGAATGGAATGGAATGGAATGGAATGGAATGGAATGGAATGGAATGGAATGGAATGAACCCGAGTAGAACGGAATGGAATGGAATGGAATGGAATGGAATGGAATTTAATGGAATGGAATGGAAAGGAATGGAATGGAATGGAATCAACCCGAGTAGAATGGAATGGGTAGGAATGGAAAGGAATGGAATGGAATGTAATTCAATAGAATAGAATGGAAGGGAATGGAAAGGAATGGAAAGGAATTGAATGGAATGGAATCGAATGGAATCGAATGGAATCGAATGGAATGGAGTGGAATAGAATGGAATCAACCCGAATAGAACGGAACGGAACGGAACGGAACGGAACGGAACGGAATGGAATGGAGTGAAATGGAATGGAATCAAATGGAATCGAATGGAACCGAATAGAATGGAATGGAAGGGAATGGAATGCAATGGAATGGAATGGAATGGAATGGAATCAACCCGAGTAGAATGGAATGGACTGGAATGGAATGGAATGGAATGGAATGGAATGGAATGGAATGGAATGGAATGGAATGGAATCAACCCGAGTAGAACGGAATGGAATGGAATGGAATGGAATGGAATGGAATGGAATGGAATGGAATGGAATGGGATCAACCCGAGTAGAACGGAATGGAATGGAATGGAATGGAATGGAATGGAATGGAATTCAATGGAATGGAATTCAATGGAATAGAATGGAATGGAATGGAATGGAATGGAATGGAATGAACCCGAGTAGAACGGAATGGAATGGAATGGAATTGAATGGAATGGAATGGAATGGAATGGAATCGAATCGAATGGAATCGAATGGAATGCAATGGAATAGAATGGAATGGAATGGAATCGAATGGAATGGAATGGAATGGGATGGAATCGAATATAATCGAATGGAATCGAATGGAATGGAATGGAATGGAATGGAATGGAACGGAATGGAATGGAATGGAATGGAAAGGAATGGAATCAACCCGAGTAGATTGGAATGGATTGGAATGGAATGGAATGGAATGTAATGGAATTCAATGGAAAAAATGAAATGGAATGGAATGGAATGGAATGGAATTCAATCAAATGGAATCGAATGGAATGGAATGGAATTGGAATGGAATGGAATGGAATGGAATCAACCCGAGTAGATTGGAATGGATTGGAATGGAATGGAATGGAATGGAATGGAATGGAATTCAATGGAAAAAATGAAATGGAATGGATTGGAATGGAATGGAATGGAATGGAATCGAATAGAATCGAATGGAATCGAATGGAATGGAGTGGAATAGAATGGAATCAACCCGAGTAGAACGGAATGGAATGGAACGGAACGGAACGAAACGGAACGGAACGGAACGGAACGGAACGGAACCGAATGGAATGGAGTGAAATGGAATGAAATCAAATGGAATCGAATGGCACCGAATGCAATGGAAAGAAGGGAATGGAATGGAATGGAATGGAATGGAATGGAATGGAATGGAATCAACCCGAGTAGAATGGAATGGATTGGAATGGAATGGAATGGAGTGGAATGGAATGGAATTCAATAGAATAGAATGGAATGGAATGAAATGGAATGGAATGCAATGGAATGGAATCGAATCGAATGGAATCGAATGGAATCGATTGGAATGGAGTGGAATAGAATGGAATCAACCTGAATTGAACGGAACAGAACGGAACGGAACGGAACGGAATGGAATTGAGTGAAATGGAATGGAATCGAATGGAATCGAAAGGAACCGAATGGAATGGAATGGAAGGGAATGGAATGGAATGGAATGGAATGGAATGGAATCAACCCGAGTAGAATGGAATGGATTGGAATGGAATGGAATGGAATGGAATGGAATGGAATGGAATGGAATGGAATGGAATTCAATGGAATAGAATGGAATGGAATGGAATGGAATGGAATGAACCCGAGCTGAATGGAATGGAATGGAATGGGATGGAATGGAATGGAATGGGATGGAATGGAATGGAATGGAATGGAATGGAATGGAATGGAATGGAATGGAATTGATTCGAATGGAATGGAATGGAATGGAATGGAATGGAATGGAATGGAATGGAATGGAATGGTATCGAAAGGAATGGAATGGAATGGAATGCAATGGAATGGAATGGAATGGAATGGAATGGAATGGAATTGAATGGAATGGAATGGAATCAACCCGAGTAGAATGGAGTGGATTGGAATGGAATGGAATGGAATGGAATTTAATTCAATGGAATAGAATGAAATGGAACGGAATGGAATTGAACGGAATGGAATGGAATAGAATGGAATCGGATGGAATGGAGTGGAATGGAAAGGAATGGAATGGAATGGAATGGAATGGAATCGAATGGAATGGAATGGAATGGAATGGAATGGAATGGAATGGAATGGAATGGAATGGAAAGGAGTGGAATGGAATGGAATTCAATGGAATAGAATGGAATGGAATGGAGTAGAATGGAATAGAATGGAATTGAATCGAATGGAATGGAATGGAATGGAATGGAATGGAATGGAATGGAATGGAATGGAATCAACCCGAGTAGAACGGAATGGATTGGAATGGAAAGGAATGGAATGGAATGGAATGGAATAAATGGAATGGAATGGAATGGAATGGAATCGAATGGAATCGAATGGAATAGAATGGAATGGAACGGAATGGAATGGAATGGAATGGAATCGAATGGAATGGAATGGAATGGAATGGAATCGAATGGAATGGAATGGAATGGAATTCAAAGAAATGGAATGGAATGGAACGGAATGGAATGGAATGGAATCAACCCGAGTAGAACGGAATGGAATGGAATGGAATGGAATGGAATGGAATGGCATGGAATGGAATGGAATGGAATGAAATGGAATGGAATGGAATGGAATGGAATGGAATGGAATCGAATGGAATCGAACGGAATCGAATGGAATGGAGTGGAACAGAATGGAATCAACCCGAGTAGAAAGGAATGGAATGGAACGGAACGGAATGGAACGGAACGGAAAGGAGCGGAATGGAGTGAAATGGAATGGAATCGAATGGAATCGAATGGAACCGAATGGAATGGAATGGAAGGGAATGGAATGGAATGGAATGGAATGGAATGGAATGGAATGGAATGGAATGGAATGGAATGGAATGGAATCAACCCGAGTAGAATACAATGGATTGGAATGGAATGGAATGGAATGGAATGGAATGGAATGGAATCGAATGGAATCGAATGGAATCGAAAGGAATGGAATGGAATGGAATGGAATGGAATCAACCCGAGTAGAACGGAATGGAATGGAATGGAATGGAATGGAATGGAATGGAATGGAATGGAATGGAATGGAATGGAAACGAATGGAATCGAATGGAATCGAATGGAATGGAATGTAATAGAATGGAATCAACCCGAGTAGAAAGGAATGGAATGGAATGGAATGGAATGGAATGGAATGGAATGGAATGGAATGGAATGGAATGGAATGGAATGGAATGGAATGGAATGGAATGGAATGGAATCAACCCGAGTAGAATGGAATGGATTGGAATGGAATGGAATGGAGTGGAATGGAATGGAATTCAATAGAATAGAATGGAATGGAATGGAATGGAATGGAATGGAATGGAATGGAACGGAATCGAATGGAATCGAATGGAATGGAGTGGAATAGAATGGAATCAACCTGAATTGAACGGAACGGAACGGAACGGAACGGAACAGAATGGAATTGAGTGAAATGGAATGGAATCGAATGGAATCGAAAGGAACCGAATGGAATGGAATGGAAGGGAATGGAATGGAATGGAATGGAATCAACCCGAGTAGAATGGAATGGATTGGAATGGAATAGAATGGAATGGAATGGAATGGAATGGAATAGAATGGAATGGAATGGAAAGGAATGGAATGGAATGGAATGGAATGGAATGGAATGGAATGGAATGGAATTCAATGGAATAGAATGGAATGGAATGGAATGGAATGGAATGAACCCGAGCTGAACGGAATGGAGTGGAATGGGATGGAATGGAATGGAATGGAATGGAATGGAATGGAATGGAATGGAATGGAATTGATTCGAATGGAATGGAATGGAATGGAAAGGAACGGAATGGAATCAACCCGAGTAGAATAGAATGGATTGGAATGGAATGGAATGGAATGGAATGGAATGGAATCGAATGGAATCGAATGGAATCGAATGGAATGGAATGGAATGGAATGGAATGGAATGGAATGGAATGGAATGGAATGGAATGGAATGGAATTCAATGGACTAGAATGGAATGGAATGGAATGGAATGGAATGGAATGGAATGGAATCGAATGGAATCGAATGGAATTGAATGGAATGGAATGGAATAGAATGGAATCAACCCGAGTAGAAAGGAATGGAATGGAATGGAATGGAATGGAAAGGAATGGAATGGAATGGAATGGAATGCAATGAAATGGAAAGGAATGGAATGGAATCGAATGGAATGGACTGGAATGAAATGGAAAGGAATGGAATGGACTGGAATGGAATGGAATGGAATCAACCCGAGTAGAATGGAATGGATTGGAATGGAATGGAATGGAATCGAATGGAATCAAATGGAACCGAATGGAATGGAATGGAAGGGAATGGAATGGAATGGAATGGAATGGAATGGAATGGAATCCACCCGAGTAGAATGGAATGGATTGGAATGGAATGGAATATAATGTAATGGAATGGAATGGAATCGAATGGAATGGAATGGAATGGAATGGAATGGAATCAACCCGAGTAGAACGGAATGGAATGGAATGGAATGGAATGGAATGGAATGGAATGGAATGGAATGGAATGGAATGGAATGCAATGAAATGGAATGGAATGGAATGGAATCGAATAGAATGGACTGGAATGAAATGGAATGGAATGGAATGGAATGGAATGCAATGGAATGGAATGGAATGGAATGGAATGGAATGGAATGGAATGGAATGGAATGGAATCAACCCGAGTAGAATGGAATGGAATGGAATGGAATGAACCCGAGTAGAACGGAATGGAATGGAATGGGATCGAATGGAATGGAAAGGAATGGAATGGAATGGAATGGAATGGAATGGAATGGAATGGAATGGAATGGAATGGAATCAACCCGAGTAGAATGTAATGGATTGGAATGGAATGGAATGGAATGGAATGGAATTCAATGGAATAGAAAGAAATGGAATGGAATTTAATGGAATGGAATGGAATGGAAAGGAATGGAATGGAATTGAATGGAATGGAATGGAATCAACCCGAGTAGAATGGAAAGGATTGGAATGGAATGGAATGGAATGGAATGGAATGGAATGGAATGGAATGGAATCAACCCGAGTAGAACGGAATGGAATGGAATGGAATGGAATGGAATGGAATTCAAAGAAATGGAATGGAATGGAACGGAATGGAATGGAATGGAATCAACCCGAGTAGAACGGAATGGAATGGAATGGAATGGAATGGAATGGCATGGAATGGAATGGAATGGAATGAAATGGAATGGAATGGAATGGAATGGAATGGAATGGAATGGAATGGAATGGAATCGAATGGAATCGAATGGAATGGAGTGGAATAGAATGGAATCAACCCGAGTAGAAAGGAATGGAATAGAACGGAACGGAATGGAACGGAACGGAAAGGAATGGAATGGAGTGAAATGGAATGGAATCGAATGGACTCGAATGGAACCGAATGGAATGGAATGGAAGGGAATGGAATGGAATGGAATGGAATGGAATGGAATGGAATGGAATGGAATGGAATGGAATGGAATGGAATCAACCCGAGTAGAATAGAATGGATTGGAATGGAATGGAATGGAATGGAATGGAATGGAATGGAATCGAATGGAATCGAATGGAATCGAATGGAATGGAATGGAGTGGAATGGAATCAACCCGAGTAGAACGGAATGGAATGGAATGGAATGGAATGGAATGGAATGGAATGGAATGGAATGGAATGGAATGGAATGGAATGGAATTCAAAGGACTAGAATGGAATGGAATGGAAGGGAATGGAATGGAATGGAATGGAATGGAATGGAATGGAATGGAATGGAATGGAATGGAATGGAATCAACCCGAGTAGAATAGAATGGATTGGAATGGAATGGAATGGAATGGAATGGAATGGAATCGAATGGAATCGAATGGAATCGAATGGAATGGAATGGAGTGGAATGGAATCAACCCGAGTAGAACGGAATGGAATGCAATGAAATGGAAAGGAATGGAATGGAATCGAATGGAATGGACTGGAATGAAATGGAAAGGAATGGAATGGACTGGAATGGAATGGAATGGAATCAACCCGAGTAGAATGGAATGGATAGGAATGGAATGGAATGGAATGGAATGTAATTCAATAGAAGAGAATGGAAGGCAATGGAAAGGAATGGAATGGAATGGAATGGAAAGCAATGGAATCGAATGGAATCAACCCGAGTAGAACGGAATGGAATGGAATGGAATGGAATGGAATGGAATGGAATGGAATGGAATGGAATGGAATGGAATGGAATGGAAAGGAATGGAGTGGAGTGGAGTGGAATGGAATGGAATGGAATGGAATGGAATGGAATGGAATGGAATTCAATGGAATAGAATGGAATGGAATGGAATGGAATGCAATGAAATGGAATGGAATGGAATGGAATCGAATAGAATGGACTGGAATGAAATGGAATGGAATTGAATGGAATGGAATGGAATGGAATGGAATGGAATGGAATGGAATGGAATGGAATGGAATCAACCCGAGTAGAATGGAATGGATTGGAATGGAATGGAATGGAATGGAATCGAATGGAATGGAATGGGATCGAATGGAATGGAAAGGAATGGAATGGACGCGAGAAGAACGGAATGGAATGGAATGGAATGGAATGGAATGGAATGGAATGGAATGGAATGGAATGGAATGGAATGAACCCTAGTAGAACGGAATGGAATGGAATGGAATGGAATGGAATGGAATGGAATGGAATGGAATCAAACCGAGTAGAATGGAATGGATAGGAATGGAATGGAATGGAATGGAATGTAATTCAATAGAAGAGAATGGAAGGCAATGGAAAGGAATGGAATGGAATGGAATGGAAAGCAATGGAATCGAATGGAATCAACCCGAGTAGAACGGAATGGAATGGAATGGAATGGAATGGAATGGAATGGAATGGAATGGAATGGAATGGAATGGAAAGGAATGGAGTGGAGTGGAGTGGAATGGAATGGAATGGAATGGAATGGAATGGAATGGAATGGAATGGAATGGAATGGAATGGAATTCAATGGAATAGAATGGAATGGAATGGAATGGAATGGAAACACCTCGAGTAGAAAGGAATGGAATGGAATGGAATGGAATGGAATGGAATGGAATGGAATGGAATGGAATGCAATGCAATGGAATGCAATGGAATGGAATCGAATGGAATGGACCGGAATGAAATGGAATGGAATGGAATGGAATGGAATGGAATGGAATGGAATGGAATGGAATCAACCCGAGTAGAATGGAATGGATAGGAATGGAATGGAATGGAATGGAACGTAATTCAATAGAATAGAATGGAAGGGAATGGAAAGGAATGGAATGGAATGGAATGGAATGGAATGGAATCGAATGGAATCGAATGGGATCGAATGGAATGGAGTGGAATAGAATGGAATCAACCCGAATAGAACGGAACGGAACGGAACGGAACGGAACGGAACGGAATGGAATGGAGTGAAATGGAATGGAATCAAATGGAATCGAATGGAACCGAATGGAATGGAATGGAAGGGAATGGAATGCAATGGAATGGAATGGAATGGAATGGAATCAACCCGAGTAGAAAGGAATGGACTGGAATGGAATGGAATGGAATGGAATGGAATCGAATGGAATGGAATGGAATGGAATGGAATGGAATGGAATGGAATGGAATCAACCCGAGTAGAACGGAATGGAATGGAATGGAATGGAATGGAATGGAATGGAATGGAATGGAATCGAATGGAATCGAATGGAATTGAATGGAATGGAATGGAATAGAATGGAATCAACCCGAGTAGAAAGGAATGGAATGGAATGGAATGGAATGGAATGGAATGGAATGGAATGGAATGGAATGGAATGAATTGGAAAGGAATGGAAAGGAATCGTATGGAATGGACTGGAATGAAATGGAAAGGAATGGAATGGACTGGAATGGAATGGAATGGAATCAACCCGAGTAGAATGGAATGGATTGGAATGGAATGGAATGGAATCGAATGGAATCAAATGGAACCGAATGGAATGGAATGGAAGGGAATGGAATGGAATGGAATGGAATGGAATCAACCCGAGTAGAATGGAATGGATTGGAATGGAATGGAATATAATGTAATGGAATGGAATGGAAACGAATGGAATCGAATGGAATCGAATGGAATGGAATGGAATGGAATGGAATGGAATGGAATCAACCCGATTAGAATGGAATGGAATGGAATGGAATGGAATGGAATGGAATGGAATGGAATGGAATGGAATGGAATGCAATGAAATGGAATGGAATGGAATGGAATCGAATAGAATGGACTGGAATGAAATGGAATGGAATGGAATGGAATGGAATGGAATGGAATGGAATGGAATGGAATGGAATCAACCCGAGTAGAATGGAATGGATTGGAATGGAATGGAATGGAATGGAATCGAATGGAATGGAATGGGATCGAATGGAAGGGAAAGGAATGGAATGGACGCGAGAAGAACGGAATGGAATGGAATGGAATGGAATGGAATGGAATGGAATGGAATGGAATGAACCCGAGTAGAACGGAATGGAATGGAATGGAATGGAATGGAATGAAATGGAATGGAATGGAATGGAATGGAATGGAATGGAATGGAATCAACCCGAGTAGAATGGAATGGATAGGAATGGAATGGAATGGAATGGAATGTAATTCAATAGAAGAGAATGGAAGGGAATGGAAAGGAATGGAATGGAATGGAATGGAAAGGAATGGAATCGAATGGAATCAACCCGAGTAGAACGGAATGGAATGGAATGGAATGGAATGGAATGGAATGGAATGGAATGGAATGGAAAGGAATGGAGTGGAGTGGAGTGGAATGGAATGGAATGGAATGGAATGGAATGGAATGGAATTCAATGGAATAGAATGGAATGGAATGGAATGGAATGGAATCACCTCGAGAAGAAAGGAATGGAATGGAATGGAATGGAATGGAATGGAATGGAGTGGAATGGAATGCAATGCAATGGAATGCAATGGAATGGAATCGAATGGAATGGACTGGAATGAAATGGAATGGAATGGAATGGAATGGAATGGAATGGAATGGAATGGAATGGAATGGAATGGAATCAACCCGAGTAGAATGGAATGGATTGGAATGGAATGGAATGGAATGGAATCGAATGGAATGGAATGGAATGGAATGGAATGGAATGGAATGGAATCAACCCGAGTAGAATGGAATGGATAGGAATGGAATGGAATGGAATGGAACGTAATTCAATAGAATAGAATGGAAGGGAATGGAAAGGAATGAAATGGAATGGAATGGAATGGAATGGAATCGAATGGAATCGAATTGGATCGAATGGAATGGAGTGGAATAGAATGGAATCAACCCGAATAGAACGGAACGGAACGGAACGGAACGGAACGGAACGGAATGGAATGGAGTGAAATGGAATGGAATCAAATGGAATCGAATGGAACCGAATGGAATGGAATGGAAGGGAATGGAATGCAATGGAAGGGAATGGAATGGAATGGAATCAACCCGAGTAGAAAGGAATGGACTGGAATGGAATGGAATGGAATGGAATGGAATCGAATGGAATGGAATGGAATGGAATGGAATGGAATGGAATGGAATGGAATGGAATGGAATCAACCCGAGTTGAACGGAATGGAATGGAATGGAATGGAATGGAATGGAATGGAATTCAAAGAAATGGAATGGAATGGAACGGAATGGAATGGAATGGAATCAACCCGAGTAGAACGGAATGGAATAGAATGGAATGGAATGGAATGGCATGGAATGGAATGGAATGGAATGAAATGGAATGGAATGGAATGGAATGGAATGGAATGGAATCGAATGGAATCGAATGGAATCGAATGGAATGGAGTGGAACAGAATGGAATCAACCCGAGTAGAAAGGAATGGAATGGAACGGAACGGAATGGAACGGAACGGAAAAGAGCGGAATGGAGTGAAATGGAATGGAATCGAATGGAATCGAATGGAACCGAATGGAATGGAATGGAAGGGAATGGAATGGAATGGAATGGAATGGAATGGAATGGAATCAACCCGAGTAGAATAGAATGGATTGGAATGGAATGGAATGGAATGGAATGGAATGGAATGGAATGGAATCGAATGGAATCGAATGGAATCGAATGGAATGGAATGGAATGGAATGGAATGGAATCAACCAGAGTAGAACGGAATGGAAGGGAATGGAATGGAATGGAATGGAATGGAATGGAATGGAATGGAATGGAATGGAATCGAATGGAATCGAATGGAATCGAATGGAATGGAATGGAGTGGAATGGAATCAACCCGAGTAGAACGGAATGGAATGGAATGGAATGGAATGGAATGGAATGCAATGGAATGGAATGGAATGGAATTCAAAGGACTAGAATGGAATGGAATGGAATGGAATGGAATGGAATGGAATGGAATCGAATGGAATCGAATGGAATTGAATGGAATGGAATGGAATAGAATGGAATCAACCCGAGTAGAAAGGAATGGAATGGAATGGAATGGAATGGAATGGAATGGAATGCAATGAAATGGAAAGGAATGGAATGGAATCGAATGGAATGGACTGGAATGAAATGGAAAGGAATGGAATGGACTGGAATGGAATGGAAAGGAATGGAATGGACTGGAATGGAATGGAATGGAATCAACCCGAGTAGAATGGAATGGATTGGAATGGAATGGAATGGAATCGAATGGAATCAAATGGAACCGAATGGAATGGAATGGAAGGGAATGGAATGGAATGGAATGGAATGGAATGGAATCAACCCGAGTAGAATGTAATGGATTGGAATGGAATGGAATATAATGTAATGGAATGGAATGGAATCGAATGGAATCGAATGGAATCGAATGGAATGGAATGGAATGGAATGGAATGGAATGGAATGGAATGGAATGGAATCAACCCGAGTAGAACGGAATGGAATGGAATGGAATGGAATGGAATGGAATGGAATGGAATGGAATGGAATCAACCCGAGTAGAACGGAATGGAATGGAATGGAATGGAATGGAATGGAATGGAATGGAATGGAATGCAATGAAATGGAATGGAATGGAATGGAATGGAATGGAATGGAATGGAATGGAATGGAATGGAATGGAATCAACCCGAGTAGAATGGAATGGATTGGAATGGAATGGAATGGAATGGAATCGAATGGAATGGAATGGGATCGAATGGAATGGAAAGGAATGGAATGGACGCGAGAAGAACGGAATGGAAGGGAATGGAATGGAATGGAATGGAATGGAATGGAATAGAATGGAATGGAATGGAATGGAATGGAATGGAATGGAATGGAATGGAATGGAATGGAATTCAATGGAATAGAATGGATTGGAATGGAATGGAATGGAATGAACCCGAGCTGAACGGAATGGAGTGGAATGGGATGGAATGGAATGGAATGGAATGGAATGGAATGGAATGGAATGGAATGGAATTGATTCGAATGGAATGGAATGGAATGGAAAGGAACGGAATGGAATCAACCCGAGTAGAATAGAATGGATTGGAATGGAATGGAATGGAATGGAATGGAATGGAATCGAATGGAATCGAATGGAATCGAACGGAATGGAATGGAATGGAATGTAATCAACACGAGTAGAAAGGAATGGAATGGAATGGAATGGAATGGAATGGAATGGAATGGAATGGAATGGAATGGAATGGAATGGAATTCAATGGACTAGAATGGAATGGAATGGAATGGAATGGAATGGAATGGAATTCAAAGGACTAGAATGGAATGGAATGGAATGGAATGGAATGGAATGGAATGGAATGGAATCGAATGGAATCGAATGGAATTGAATGGAATGGAATGGAATAGAATGGAATCAACCCGAGTAGAAAGGAATGGAATGGAATGGAATGGAATGGAATGGAATGGAATGGAATGGAATGCAATGAAATGGAAAGGAATGGAATGGAATCGAATGGAATGGACTGGAATGAAATGGAAAGGAATGGAATGGACTGGAATGGAATGGAATGGAATCAACCCGAGTAGAATGGAATGGATTGGAATGGAATGGAATGGAATCGAATGGAATCAAATGGAAACGAATGGAATGGAATGGAAGGGAATGGAATGGAATGGAATGGAATGGAATGGAATCAACCCGAGTAGAATGGAATGGATTGGAATGGAATGGCATATAATGTAATGGAATGGAATGGAATCAAATGGAATCGAATGGAATCGAATGGAATGGAATGGAATGGAATGGAATGGAATGGAATCAACCCGAGTAGAACGGAATGGAATGGAATGGAATGGAATGGAATGGAATGGAATGGAATGCAATGAAATGGAATGGAATGGAATGGAATCGAATAGAATGGACTGGAATGAAATGGAATGGAATGGAATGGAATGGAATGGAATGGAATGGAATGGAATGGAATGGAATGGAATGGAATGGAATGGAATGGAATGGAATCAACCCGAGTAGAATGGAATGGATTGGAATGGAATGGAATGGAATGGAATCGAATGGAATGGAATGGGATCGAATGGAATGGAAAGGAATGGAATGGACGCGAGAAGAACGGAATGGAATGGAATGGAATGGAATGGAATAGAATGGAATGGAATGGAATGGAATGGAATGGAATGGAATGGAATGGAATGGAATGGAATGGAATTCCATGGAATAGAATGGATTGGAATGGAATGGATTGGAATGAACCCGAGCTGAACAGAATGGAGTGGAATGGGATGGAATGGAATGGAATGGAATGGAATGGAATGGAATGGAATGGAATTGATTCGAATGGAATGGAATGGAATGGAAAGGAACGGAATGGAATCAACCCGAGTAGAATAGAATGGATTGGAATGGAATGGAATGGAATGGAATGGAATGGAATGGAATGGAATCGAATGGAATCGAATGGAATCAAACGGAATGGAATGGAATGGAATGTAATCAACACGAGTAGAACGGAATGGAATGGAATGGAATGGAATGGAATGGAATGGAATGGAATGGAATGGAATGGAATGGAATTCAATGGACTAGAATGGAATGGAATGGAATGGAATGGAATGGAATGGAATGGAATCGAATGGAATCGAATGGAATTGAATGGAATGGAATGGAATAGAATGGAATCAACCCGAGTAGAAAGGAATGGAATGGAATGGAATGGAATGGAATGGAATGGAATGGAATGGAATGGAATGGAATGCAATGAAATGGAAAGGAATGGAATGGAATCGAATGGAATGGACTGGAATGAAATGGAAAGGAATGGAATGGACTGGAATGGAATGGAATGGAATCAACCCGAGTAGAATGGAATGGATTGGAATGGAATGGAATGGAATCGAATGGAATCAAATGGAAACGAATGGAATGGAATGGAAGGGAATGGAATGGAATGGAATGGAATGGAATGGAATCAACCCGAGTAGAATGGAATGGATTGGAATGGAATGGCATATAATGTAATGGAATGGAATGGAATCAAATGGAATCGAATGGAATCGAATGGAATGGAATGGAATGGAATGGAATGGAATGGAATGGAATCAACCCGAGTAGAACGGAATGGAATGGAATGGAATGGAATGGAATGGAATGGAATGGAATGCAATGAAATGGAATGGAATGGAATGGAATCGAATAGAATGGACTGGAATGAAATGGAATGGAATGGAATGGAATGGAATGGAATGGAATGGAATGGAATGGAATGGAATGGAATGGAATCAACCCGAGTAGAATGGAATGGATTGGAATGGAATGGAATGGAATGGAATCGAATGGAATGGAATGGGATCGAATGGAATGGAAAGGAATGGAATGGACGCGAGAAGAACGGAATGGAATGGAATGGAATGGAATGGAATAGAATGGAATGGAATGGAATGGAATGGAATGGAATGGAATGGAATGGAATGGAATGGAATTCCATGGAATAGAATGGATTGGAATGGAATGGATTGGAATGAACCAGAGCTGAACGGAATGGAGTGGAATGGGATGGAATGGAATGGAATGGAATGGAATGGAATGGAATGGAATGGAATTGATTCGAATGGAATGGAATGGAATGGAAAGGAACGGAATGGAATCAACCCGAGTAGAATAGAATGGATTGGAATGGAATGGAATGGAATGGAATGGAATGGAATCGAATGGAATCGAATGGAATCAAACGGAATGGAATGGAATGGAAAGTCATCAACACGAGTAGAACGGAATGGAATGGAATGGAATGGAATGGAATGGAATGGAATGGAATGGAATGGAATGGAATGGAATGGAATTCAATGGACTAGAATGGAATGGAATGGAATGGAATGGAATGGAATGGAATCGAATGGAATCGAATGGAATTGAATGGAATGGAATGGAATAGAATGGAATCAACCCGAGTAGAAAGGAATGGAATGGAATGGAATGGAATGGAATGGAATGGAATGGAATGGAATGGAATGGAATGCAATGAAATGGAAAGGAATGGAATGGAATCGAATGGAATGGACTGGAATGAAATGGAAAGGAATGGAATGGACTGGAATGGAATGGAATGGAATCAACCCGAGTAGAATGGAATGGATTGGAATGGAATGGAATGGAATCGAATGGAATCAAATGGAACCGAATGGAATGGAATGGAAGGGAATGGAATGGAATGGAATGGAATGGAATGGAATCCACCCGAGTAGAATGGAATGGATTGGAATGGAATGGAATATAATGTAATGGAATGGAATGGAATCGAATGGAATCGAATGGAATCGAAAGGAATGGAATGGAATGGAATGGAATGGAATGGAATGGAATCAACCCGAGTAGAACGGAATGGAATGGAATGGAATGGAATGGAATGGAATGGAATGGAATGGAATGCAATGAAATGGAATGGAATGGAATGGAATCGAATACAATGGACTGGAATGAAATGGAATGGAATGGAATGGAATGGAATGGAATGGAATGGAATGGAATGGAATGGAATGGAATGGAATCAACCCGAGTAGAATGGAATGGAATGGAATGGAATGAACCCGAGTAGAACGGAATGGAATGGAATGGGATCGAATGGAATGGAAAGGAATGGAATGGAATGGAATGGAATGGAATGGAATGGAATGGAATGGAATGGAATCAACCCGAGTAGAATGGAATGGATTGGAATGGAATGGAATGGAATGGAATGGAATTCAATGGAATAGAATGAAATGGAATGGAATGGAATGGAATGGAATGGAATGGAAAGGAATGGAATGGAATGGAATGGAATTGAATGGAATGGAATGGAATCAACCCGAGTAGAATGGAAAGGATTGGAATGGAATGGAATGGAATGGAATGGAATGGAATGGAATCAACCCGAGTAGAACGGAATGGAATGGAATGGAATGGAATGGAATTCAAAGAAATGGAATGGAATGGAATGAAATGGAATGGAATGGAATGGAATGGAATGGAATGGAATGGAATCGAATGGAATCGAATGGAATCGAATGGAATGGAGTGGAATAGAATGGAATCAACCCGAGTAGAAAGGAATGGAATGGAACGGAACGGAATGGAACGGAACGGAAAGGAATGGAATGGAGTGAAATGGAGTGGAATCGAATGGACTCGAATGGAACCGAATGGAATGGAATGGAAGGGAATGGAATGGAATGGAATGGAATGGAATGGAATGGAATGGAATGGAATTGAATCAACCCGAGTAGAATAGAATGGATTGGAATGGAATGGAATGGAATGGAATGGAATGGAATCGAATGGAATCGAATGGAATGGAATTCAATGGACTAGAATGGAATGGAATGGAATGGAATGGAATGGAATGGAATGGAACCGAATGGAATGGAATGGAATGGAATGGAATGGAATGGAATGGAATGGAATGGAATGGAATGGAATGGAATGGAATGGAACGGAGTGGAATGGAATCAACCCGAGTAGAACGGAATGGAATGGAATGGAATGGAATGGAATGGAATGGAATGGAATGGAATGGAATGGAATGGAATGGAATTCAATGGACTAGAATGGAATGGAATGGAATGGAATGGAATGGAATGGAATCGAATGGAATCTAATGGAATTGAATGGAATGGAATGGAATAGAATGGAATCAACCCGAGTAGAAAGGAATGGAATGGAATGGAATGGAATGGAATGGAATGGAATGGAATGTAATGGAATGCAATGAAATGGAAAGGAATGGAATGGAATCGAATGGAATGGACTGGAATGAAATGGAAAGGAATGGAATGGACTGGAATGGAATGGAATGGAATCAACCCGAGTAGAATGGAATGGATTGGAATGGAATGGAATGGAGTCGAATGGAATCAAATGGAACCGAATGGAATGGAATGGAAGGGAATGGAATGGAATGGAATGGAATGGAATGGAATCAACCGGAGTAGAATGGAATGGATTGGAATGGAATGGAATATAATGTAATGGAATGGAATGGAATCGAATGGAATCGAATGGAATGGAATGGAATGGAATGGAATGGAATGGAATGGAATGGAATCAACCCGAGTAGAACGGAATGGAATGGAATGGAATGGAATGGAATGGAATGGAATGGAATGGAATGAAATGCAATGAAATGGAATGGAATGGAATGGAATCGAATAGAATGGACTGGAATGAAATGGAATGGATTGGAATGGAATGGAATGGAATGGAATCGAATGGAATGGAATGGGATCGAATGGAATGGAAAGGAATGGAATGGACGCGAGAAGAACGGAATGGAATGGTATGGAATGGAATGGAATGGAATGGAATGGAATGGAATGGAATGAACCCGAGTAGAACGGAATGGAATGGAATGGAATGAAATGGAATGGAATGGAATGGAATGGAATGGAATGGAATGGAATGGAATGGAATGGAATGGAATGGAATGGAATCAACCCGAGTAGAATGGAATGGATAGGAATGGAATGGAATGGAATGGAATGTAATTCAATAGAAGAGAATGGAAGGGAATGGAAAGGAATGGAATGGAATGGAATGGAAAGGAATGGAATCGAATGGAATCAACCCGAGTAGAACGGAATGGAATGGAATGGAATTGAATGGAATGGAATGGAATGGAATGGAATAGAATGGAATGGAATGGAAAGGAATGGAGTGGAGTGGAGTGGAATGGAATGGAATGGAATGGAATGGAATGGAATGGAATTCAATGGAATAGAATGGAATGGAATGGAATGGAATGGAATCACCTCGAGTAGAAAGGAATGGAATGGAATGGAATGGAATGGAATGGAATGGAATGGAATGGAATGGAATGGAATGCAATGCAATGGAATGCAATGGAATGGAATCGAATGGAATGGACTGGAATGAAATGGAATGGAATGGAATGGAATGGAATGGAATGGAATGGAATGGAATGGAATGGAATCAATCCGAGTAGAATGGAATGGATAGGAATGGAATGGAATGGAATGGAACGTAATTCAATAGAATAGAATGGAAGGGAATGGAAAGGAATGGAATGGAATGGAATGGAATGGAATGGAATCGAATGGAATCGAATGGGATCGAATGGAATGGAGTGGAATAGAATGGAATCAACCCGAATAGAACGGAACGGAACGGAACGGAACGGAATGGAACGGAATGGAATGGAGTGAAATGGAATGGAATCAAATGGAATCGAATGGAACCGAATGGAATGGAATGGAAGGGAATGGAATGCAATGGAATGGAATGGAATGGAATGGAATCAACCCGAGTAGAAAGGAATGGACTGGAATGGAATGGAATGGAATGGAATGGAATCGAATGGAATGGAATGGAATGGAATGGAATGGAATGGAATGGAATGGAATGGAATCAACCCGAGTAGAACGGAATGGAATGGAATGGAATGGAATCAACCCGAGTAGAACGGAATGGAATGGAATGGAATGGAATGGAATTCAATGTAATGGAATTCAATGGAATGGAATTCAATGGAATAGAATGGAATGGAATGGAATGGAATGGAATGCAATGGAATCAACCCGAGTAGAATGGAATGGATTGGAATGGAATGGAATGGAATGGAATCGAATGGAATGGAATGGAATCGAATGGAATGGAAAGGAATGGAATGGACGCGAGTAGAACGGAATGGAATGGAATGGAATGGAATGGAATGGAATGGAATGGAATGGAATGGAATGGAATGAACCAGAGTAGAACGGAATGGAATGGAATGGAATGGAATGGAATGGAATGGAATGGAATTCAATGGACTAGAATGGAATGGAATGGAATGGAATGGAATGGAATGGAATCGAATGGAATCGAATGGAATTGAATGGAATGGAATGGAATAGAATGGAATCAACCCGAGTAGAAAGGAATGGAATGGAATGGAATGGAATGGAATGGAATGGAATGGAATGCAATGAAATGGAAAGGAATGGAATGGAATCGAATGGAATGGACTGGAATGAAATGGAAAGGAATGGAATGGACTGGAATGGAATGGAATGGAATCAACCCGAGTAGAATGGAATGGATTGGAATGGAATGGAATGGAATCGAATGGAATCAAATGGAACCGAATGGAATGGAATGGAAGGGAATGGAATGGAATGGAATGGAATGGAATGGAATCCACCCGAGTAGAATGGAATGGATTGGAATGGAATGGAATATAATGTAATGGAATGGAATGGAATCGAATGGAATGGAATGGAATGGAATGGAATGGAATGGAATGGAATGGAATGGAATGGAATGGAATCAACCCGAGTAGAACGGAATGGAATGGAATGGAATGGAATGGAATGGAATGGAATGGAATGCAATGAAATGGAATGGAATGGAATGGAATCGAATAGAATGGACTGGAATGGAATGGAATGGAATGGAATGGAATGGAATGGAATGGAATGGAATGGAATGGAATGGAATGGAATCAACCCGAGTAGAATGGAATGGAATGGAATGGAATGAACCCGAGTAGAACGGAATGGAATGGAATGGGATCGAATGGAATGGAAAGGAATGGAATGGAATGGAATGGAATGGAGTGGAATGGAATGGAATGGAATGGAATCAACCCGAGTAGAATGGAATGGATTGGAATGGAATGGAATGGAATGGAATGGAATTCAATGGAATAGAATGAAATGGAATGGAATGGAATGGAGTGGAATGGAATGGAATGGAATGGAATGGAATTGGATGGAATTGAATGGAATTGAATGGATTCAACCCGAGTAGAAAGGAAAGGATTGGAATGGAATGGAATGGAATGGAATGGAATGGAATGGAATCAACCCGAGTAGAACGGAATGGAATGGAATGGAATGGAATGGAATTCAAAGAAATGGAATGGAATGGAAAGGAATGGAATGGAATGGAATCAACCCGTGTAGAACGGAATGGAATGGAATGGAATGGAATGGAATGGCATGGAATGGAATGAAATGGAATGAAATGGAATGGAATGGAATGGAATGGAATGGAATGGAATGGAATCGAATGGAATCGAATGGAATCGAATGGAATGGAGTGGAATAGAATGGAATCAACCCGAGTAGAAAGGAATGGAATGGAACGGAACGGAATGGAACGGAACGGAAAGGAATGGAATGGAGTGAAATGGAATGGAATCGAATGGACTCGAATGGAACCGAATGGAATGGAATGGAAGGGAATGGAATGGAATGGAATGGAATGGAATGGAATGGAATGGAATGGAATGGAATGGAATCAACCCGAGTAGAATAGAATGGATTGGAATGGAATGGAATGGAATGGAATGGAATGGAATGGAATCGAATGGAATCGAATGGAATGGAATTCAATGGACTAGAATGGAATGGAATGGAATGGAATGGAATGGAATGGAATGGAACCGAATGGAATGGAATGGAAGGGAATGGAATGGAATGGAATGGAATGGAAGGGAATGGAATGGAATGGAATGGAATGGAATGGAATGGAATGGAGTGGAATGGAATCAACCCGAGTAGAACGGAATGGAATGGAATGGAATGGAATGGAATGGAATGGAATGGAATGGAATGGAATTCAATGGACTAGAATGGAATGGAATGGAATGGAATGGAATGGAATGGAATCGAATGGAATCGAATGGAATTGAATGGAATGGAATGGAAAAGAATGGAATCAACCCGAGTAGAAAGGAATGGAATGGAATGGAATGGAATGGAATGGAATGCAATGAAATGGAAAGGAATGGAATGGAATCGAATGGAATGGACTGGAATGAAATGGAAAGGAATGGAATGGACTGGAATGGAATGGAATGGAATCAACCCGAGGAGAATGGAATGGATTGGAATGGAATGGAATGGAGTCGAATGGAATCAAATGGAACCGAATGGAATGGAATGGAAGGGAATGGAATGGAATGGAATGGAATGGAATGGAATCAACCCGAGTAGAATGGAATGGATTGGAATGGAATGGAATATAATGTAATGGAATGGAATGGAATCGAATGGAATCGAATGGAATGGAATGGAATGGAATGGAATGGAATGGAATGGAATGGAATGAACCCGAGTAGAACGGAATGGAATGGAATGGAATGGAATGGAATGGAATGGAATGGAATGGAATGGAATCAACCCGAGTAGAATGGAATGGATAGGAATGGAATGGAATGGAATGGAATGTAATTCAATAGAAGAGAATGGAAGGGAATGGAAAGGAATGGAATGGAATGGAATGGAAAGGAATGGAATCGAATGGAATCAACCCGAGTAGAACGGAATGGAATGGAATGGAATTGAATGGAATGGAATGGAATGGAATGGAATGGAATGGAATGGAATGGAATGGAATGGAATGGAAAGGAATGGAGTGGAGTGGAATGGAATGGAATGGAATGGAACGGAATGGAATGGAATGGAATTCAATGGAATAGAATGGAATGGAATGGAATGGAATGGAATCACCTCGAGTAGAAAGGAATGGAATGGAATGGAATGGAATGGAATGGAATGGAATGGAATGCAATGCAATGGAATGCAATGGAATGGAATCGAATGGAATGGACTGGAATGGAATGGAATGGAATGGAATGGAATGGAATGGAATCAACCCGAGTAGAATGGAATGGATAGGAATGGAATTGAATGGAATGGAACGTAATTCAATAGAATAGAATGGAAGGGAATGGAAAGGAATGGAATGGAATGGAATGGAATGGAATGGAATCGAATGGAATCGAATGGGATCGAATGGAATGGAGTGGAATAGAATGGAATCAACCCGAATAGAACGGAACGGAACGGAACGGAACGGAACGGAACGGAATGGAATGGAGTGAAATGGAATGGAATCAAATGGAATCGAATGGAACCGAATGGAATGGAATGGAAGGGAATGGAATGCAATGGAATGGAATGGAATGGAATGGAATCAACCCGAGTAGAAAGGTATGGACTGGCATGGAATGGAATGGAATGGAATGGAATCGAATGGAATGGAATGGAATGGAATGGAATGGAATGGAATGGAACGTAATTCAATAGAATAGAATGGAAGGGAATGGAAAGGAATGGAATGGAATGGAATGCAATGGAATGGAATCGAATGGAATCGAATGGGATCGAATGGAATGGAGAGGAATAGAATGGAATCAACCCGAATAGAACGGAACGGAACGCAACGGAACGGAACGGAACGGAACGGAATGGAATGGAGTGAAATGGAATGGAATCAAATGGAATCGAATGGAACCGAATGGAATGGAATGGAAGGGAATGGAATGCAATGGAATGGAATGGAATGGAATGGAATCAACCCGAGTAGAAAGGAATGGACTGGAATGGAATGGAATGGAATGGAATGGAATGGAATGGAATGGAATGGAATGGAATGGAATGGAATGGAATGGAATGGAATGGAATGGAATGGAATGGAATGGAATCAACCCGAGTAGAACGGAATGGAATGGAATGGAATGGAATGGAATGGAATGGAATGGACTGGAATCAACACGAGTAGAACGGAATGGAATGGAATGGAATGGAATGGAATTCAATGGAATGGAATTCCATGGAATGGAATTCAATGGAATAGAATGGAATGGAATGGAATGGAATGGAATGCAATGGAATCAACCCGAGTAGAATGGAATGGATTGGAATGGAATGGAATGGAATGGAATCGAATGGAATGGAATGGAATCGAATGGAATGGAAAGGAATGGAATGGACGCGAGTAGAACGGAATGGAATGGAATGGAATGGAATGGAATGGAATGGAATGGAATGGAATGGAATGAACCAGAGTAGAACGGAATGGAATGGAATGGAATGGAATGGAATGGAATGGAATGGAATTTAATGGAATGGAATGGAAAGGAATGGAATGGAATGGAATCAACCCGAGTAGAATGGAATGGGTAGGAATGGAATGGAATGGAATGGAATGTAATTCAATAGAACAGAATGGAAGGGAATGGAAAGGAATGGAAAGGAATGGAATGGAATGGAATCGAATGGAATCGAATGGGATCGAATGGAATGGAGTGGAATAGAATGGAATCAACCCGAATAGAACGGAACGGAACGGAACGGAACGGAACGGAATGGAATGGAGTGAAATGGAATGGAATCAAATGGAATCGAATGGAACCGAATGGAATGGAATGGAAGGGAATGGAATGCAATGGAATGGAATGGAATGGAATGGAATCAACCCGAGTAGAAAGGAATGGACTGGCATGGAATGGAATGGAATGGAATGGAATCGAATGGAATGGAATGGAATGGAATGGAATGGAATGGAACGTAATTCAATAGAATAGAATGGAAGGGAATGGAAAGGAATAGAATGGAATGGAATGGAATGGAATGGAATCGAATGGAATCGAATGGGATCAAATGGAATGGAGTGGAATAGAATGGAATCAACCCGAATAGAACGGAACGGAACGGAACGGAACGGAACGGAACGGAACGGAATGGAGTGAAATGGAATGGAATCAAATGGAATCGAATGGAACCGAATGGAATGGAATGGAAGGGAATGGAATGCAATTGAATGGAATGGAATGGAATGGAATCAACCCGAGTAGAAAGGAATGGACTGGAATGGAATGGAATGGAAAGGAATGGAATCGAATGGAATGGAATGGAATGGAATGGAATGGAATGGAATGGAATGGAATGGAATCAACCCGAGTAGAATGGAATGGAATGGAATGGAATGGAATGGAATGGAATGGAATGGAATGGAATGGAATCAACCCGAGTAGAACGGAATGGAATGGAATGGAATGGAATGGAATTCAATGGAATGGAATTCAATGGAATGGAATTCAATGGAATAGAATGGAATGGAATGGAATGGAATGGAATGGAATGGAATGAACCCGAGTAGAACGGAATGGAATGGAATGGAATTGAATGGAATGGAATGGAATGGAATCGAACAGAATGGAATGGAATGGAATGGAATGGAATGGAATGGAATGGAATCGAATTGAATGGAATCGAATGGAATCGAATGGAATGGAATGGAATGGAATAGAATGGAATTGAATGGAATCGAATGGAATGGAATGGAATAGAATGGAATCAACTCGAGTAGAAAGGAATGGAATGGAATGGAATGGAATGGAATGGAATGGAATGGAATGGAATGGAATGCAATGAAATGGAATGGAATGGAATGGAATCGAATGGAATGGACTGGAATGAAATGGAAAGGAATGGAATGGAATGCAATGGAATGGAATGGAATGGAATGGAATGGAATGGAATGCAATGGAATCAACCCGAGTAGAATGGAATGGATTGGAATGGAATGGAATGGAATGGAATCGAATGGAATGGAATGGAATCGAATGGAATGGAAAGGAATGGAATGGACGCGAGTAGAACGGAATGGAATGGAATGGAATGGAATGGAAAGGAATGGAATGGAATGAACCAGAGTAGAACGGAATGGAATGGAATGGAATGGAATGGAATGGAATGGAATGGAATTTAATGGAATGGAATGGAAAGGAATGGAATGGAATGGAATCAACCCGAGTAGAATGGAATGGGTAGGAATGGAATGGAATGGAATGGAATGGAAAGGAATGGAAAGGAATGGAATGGAATGGAATCGAATGGAATCGAATGGAATCGAATGGAATGGAGTGGAATAGAATGGAACCAACCCGAATAGAACGGAACGGAACGGAACGGAACGGAACGGAACGGAATGGAATGGAGTGAAATGGAATGGAATCAAATGGAATCAAATGGAACCGAATGGAATGGAATGGAAGGGAATGGAATGCAATGGAATGGAATGGAATGGAACGGAATCAACCCGAGAAGAATGGAATGGACTGGAATGGAATGGAATGGAATGGAATGGAATGGAATGGAATGGAATCAACCCGAGTAGAACGGAATGGAATGGAATGGAATGGAATGGAATGGAATGGAATGGAATGGAATGGAATCAACCCGAGTAGAACGGAATGGAATGGAATGGAATGGAATGGAATGGAATGGAATGGAATGGAATGGAATGGAATGGAATCAACCCAAGTAGAATGGAATGGATTGGAATGGAATGGAATGGAATGGAATCGAATGGAATGGAATGGAATGGAATGGAATGGAATGGAATGGAATCAACCCGAGTAGAATGGAATGGATAGGAATGGAATGGAATGGAATGGAACGTAATTCAATAGAATAGAATGGAAGGGAATGGAAAGGAATGGAATGGAATGGAATGGAATCGAATGGAATCGAATCGAATGGAATCGAATGGAATGGAATGGAATGGAATGGAATGGAATGGAATGGAATGGAATGGAATGGAATGGAATGGAATAAACCCGAGTAGATTGGAATGGATTGGAATGGAATGAAATGGAATGGAATGGAACTCAATGGAAAAAATGAAATGGAATGGAATGGAATGGAATGGAATGGAATGGAATGGAATCGAATGGAATCGAATGGAATGGAGTGGAATAGAATGGAATCAACCCGAGTAGAATGGAATGGAATGGAACGGAACGGAACGGAACGGAACGGAACGGAACGGAACGGAATGGAATGGAGTGAAATGGAATGGAATCGAATGGAATCGAACGGAACCGAATGGATTGGAAAGAAGGGAACGGAATGGAATGGAATGGAATGGAATGGAATGGAATCAACCCGAGTAGAATGGAATGGATTGGAATGGAATGGAATGGAATGGAATGGAATGGAATTCAATAGAATAGAATGGAATGGAATGGAATGGAATGGAATGGAATGGAATGGAATGGAATCGAATGGAATCGAATGGAATGGAGTGGAATAGAATGGAATCAACCCGAATAGAACGGAACGGAACGGAACGGAATGGAACGGAATGGAATGGAGTGAAATGGAATGGAATCGAATGGAATCGAAAGGAACCGAATGGAATGGAATGGAAGGGGATGGAAAGGAATTGAATGGAATGGAATGGAATGGAATCAGCCCTAGTAGAATGGAATGGATTGGAATGGAATGGAATGGAATCGAAAGCAATGCAATGGAATGGAATGGAATGGAATTGACCCGAGTAGAACGGAATGGAATGGAATGGAATGGAATGGAATGGAATGGAATGAACCCGAGTAGAACGGAATGGAATGGAATGGAATGGAATGGAATGGAATGGAATGGAATGGAATGGAATCGAAAGGAATGGAATGGAATGGAATGGAATGGAATGGAATGGAATGGAATGGAATGGAATGGGATTTAATCGAATGGAATCGAATGGAATGGAATGGAATGGAATGGAATCGAATGGAACGGAATGGAATGGAATGGAATGGAATGGAATGGAATCGAATGGAATGGAATGGAATCGAATGGATTGGAATGGAATGGAATGGAATGGAATGGAATGGAATCAACCCGAGTAGAATGGAATGGATTGGAATGGAATGGAATGGAATGGAATGGAATTCAATGGAATAGAATGAAATGGAATGGAATGGAATGGAATGGAATGGAATGGAATAGAATTGAATCGGATGGAATGGAGTGGAATCGAATGGAATCGAATGGAATGGAGTGGAAGAGAATGGAATCAACGCGAGTAGAACGGAGTGGAATGGAACGGAATGGAACGGAACGGAACGGAATGGAACGGAACGGAATGGAATGGAGTGAAATGGAATAGAATCGAATGGAATCGAATGGAACCGAATGGAATGGAATGGAATGGAACGGAATGGAATGGAATGGAATGGAATGGAATGGAATCAACCCTAGTAGAATGTAATGGATTGGAATGGAATGGAATGGAATGGAATGGAATGGAATGGAATGGAATCGAATGGAATCGAATGGAATGGAATTGGATGGAATGGAATGGAATGGAATGGAATCAACCCGAGAAGAACGGAATGGAATGGAATGGAATGGAATGGAATGGCATGGAATGGAATTCAATGGAATGGAATGGAATGGAATGGAAAGGAATGGAATGGAATGGAATGGAATCGAATGGAATCGAATGGAATCGAATGGAATGGAGTGGAATAGAGTGGAATCAATCCGAATAGAACGGAACGGAACGGAACGGAACGGAATTTAATGGGGTGAAATGGAATGGAATCAAATGGAGTGGAATGGAACCGAATGGAATGGAATGGAAGGGAATGGAATGGAATGGAATGGAATGGAATGGAATGGAATGGAATGGAATGGAATCAACCCGAGTTGAACGGAATGGAATGGAATGGAATGGAATGGAATGGAATGGAATGGAATGGAATGCAATGGAATGGAATGGAATGGAATGGAATGGAATTCAATGGAATGGAATGGAATGGAATGGAATGGAATTGAATGGAAATGAATCAACCCGAATAGAACGGAATGGAATGGAATGGAATGGAATGGAATGGAATGGAATGGAAATCAATGGAATGGAATTCAATGGAATAGAATGGAATGGAATGGAATTGAATGGAATGGAATGGAATGAACCCGAGTAGAACGGAATGGAATGGAATGGAATTGAATGGAATGGAATGGAATGGAATGGAATGGAATCGAATGGAATCGAATGGAATGCAATGGAATGGAATGGAATGGAATGGAATCGAATGGAATGGAATGGAAAGGAATGGAATCGAATGGAATCGAATGGAATTGAATGGAATGGAATGGAATGGAATGGAATGGAATGGAATCAACCCGAGTAGATTGGAATGGATTGGAATGGAATGGAATGGAATGGAATGGAATTCAATGGAAAAAATGAAATGGAATGGAATGGAATGGAATGGAATGGAAGGGAATGGAATGGAGTGGAATGGAATGGAATGGAATGGAATCGAATGGAATGGAATGGAATGGAATGGAATCGAATGGAATGGAATGGAATGGAATGGAATGGAATGGAATGGAATGGAGTGGAATGGAATGGAATCAACCCGAGTAGATTGGAATGGATTGGAATGGAATGGAATGGAATGGAATGGAATTCAATGGAAAAAATGAAATGGAATGGAATGGAATGGAATGGAATGGAATGGAATGGAATGGAATGGAATCGAATGGAATGGAATGGAATGGAATGGAATCGAATGGAATGGAATGGAATGGAATGGAATGGAATGGAATGGAATGGAATGGAATGGAATGGAATCAATCCGAGTAGATTGGAATGGATTGGAATGGAATGGAATGGAATGGAATGGAATGGAATGGAATGGAATGGAATCAACCCGAGTAGATTGGAATGGATTGGAATGGAATGGAATGGAATGGAATGGAATGGAATTCAATGGAAAAAATGAAATGGAATGGAATGGAATGGAATGGAATGGAATGGAATGGAATCGAATGGAATCGAATGGAATCGAATGGAATGGAGTGGAATAGAATGGAATCAACCCGAGTAGAACGGAATGGAATGGAACGGAACGGAACGGAACGGAACGGAACGGAACGGAATGGAATGGAGTGAAATGGAATGGAATCGAACGGAATCGAACGGAACCGAATGGAATGGAAAGAAGGGAACGGAATGGAATGGAATGGAGTGGAATGGAATGGAATGGAATCAACCCGAGTAGAATGGAATGGATTGGAATGGGATGGAATGGAATGGAAAGGAATGGAATGGAATGGAATGGAATGGAATCGAATGGAATCGAATGGAATCGAATGGAATCGAATGGAATGGAGTGGAATAGAATGGAATCAACCCGAATAGAACGGAACGGAACGGAACGGAACGGAACGGAACGGAACGGAATGGAATGGAGTGAAATGGAATGGAATCAAATGGAATCGAATGGAACCGAATGGAATGGAATGGAAGGGAATGGAATGCAATGGAATGGAATGGAATGGAATGGAATCAACCCGAGTAGAATGGAATGGACTGGAATGGAATGGAATGGAATGGAATGGAATCGAATTGAATGGAATGGAATGGAATGGAATGGAATGGAATGGAATGGAATGGAATGGAATCAACCCGAGTAGAACGGAATGGAATGGAATGGAATGGAATGGAATGGAATCGAATGGAATGGAATGGAATGAAATGGAATGGAATGGAATGGAATGGAATGGAATGGAATCAAATCAAATGGAATCGAATGGAATGGAATGGAATGGAATGGAACGGAAAGGAATGGAATGGAATGGAATGGAATGGAATGGAATCAACCCGAGTAGATTGGAATGGATTGGAATGGAATGAAATGGAATGGAATGGAATTCAATGGAAAAAATGAAACGGAATGGAATGGAATGGAAAGGAATGGAATGGAATCGAATGGAATCGAATGCAATCGAATGGAATGGAGTGGAATAGAATGGAATCAACCCGAGTAGAATGGAATGGAATGGAACGGAACGGAACGGAACGGAACGGATCGGAACGTAATGGAATGGAGTGAAATGGAATGGAATCGAGTGGAATCGAACGGAACCGAATGGAATGGAAAGAAGGGAACGGAATGGAATGGAATGGAATGGAATGGAATCAACCCGAGTAGAATGGAATGGATTGGAATGGAATGGAATGGAATGGAATGGAATGGATTGGAATGGAATGGAATTCAATAGAATAGAATGGAATGGAATGGAATGGAATGGAATTCTATGGAATGGAACGGAATGGAATGGAATGGAATGGAATGGAATGGAATGGAGTGGAGTGGAATGGAATGGAATGGAATGGAATGGAATGGAATGGAATGGAAAGGAATGGAATGGAATGGAATGGAATGGAATGGAATGGAATGCAATCAACCCGAGTAGAACGGAATGGAATGGAATGGAATGGAATAGAATGGAATGGAATGGAATGGAATGGAATGGAATGGAATGGAATGGAATGGAATCAACCCGAGTAGAACGGAATGGAATGGAATGGAATGGAATGGAATGGAATGGAATGGAATGGAATGGAATTCAATGGAATATAATGGAATGGAATGGAATGGAATGGAAAGGAATGGAATGGAATGAAATGGAATGGAATGGAATGGAATCAACCCGAGTAGAACAGAATGGAATGGAATGGAAAGGAATGGAATGGCATGGAATGGAATGGAATGGAATGGAATGAAATGTAATGGAATGGAATCGAATGGAATCGAATGGAATGGAATGGAATTCAATGGAATGGAATGGAATGGAATGGAATGGAATGGATTGGAATCGAATGGAATGGAACGGAATGGAATGGAATGGAATGGAATGGAATGGAATGGAATGGAATGGAATTCAATGGAATAGAATGGAATGGAATGAAATGGAATGGAATCAACCCGAGTAGAATGGAATGGATTGTAATGGAATCGAATGGAATGGAATGGAATGGAATGGAATGGAATCGAATGTAATCGAATGGAATGGAATGGAATGGAATGGAATGGAATGGAATGGAATGGAATGGAATCAACCCGAGTAGAACGGAATGGAATGGAATGGAATGGAATGGAAAGGAATGGAATGGAATGGAATGGAATGGAAATCAATGGAATGGAATGGAATGGAATGGAAGGGAATAGAATCAACCCGAGTAGAACGGAATGGAATGGAATGGAATGGAATGGAATGGAATGGAATGGAATGGAATGGAATGGAATGGAATGGAATGGAATGGAATTCTATGGAATAGAATGGAATGGAATGGAATGGAATGGAATCAACCCGAGTAGAATGGAATGGATTGGAATGGAATGGAATGGAATGGAATGGAATGGAATGGAATTTAATGGAATGGAAAGGAATGGAATCAACCCGAGTAGAACGGAATGGAATGGAATGGAATGGAATGGAATTCAAAGAAATGGAATGGAATGGAATGGAATGGAATGGAATGGAATGGAATCAACCCGAGAAGAATGGAATGGAATGGAATGGAATGGAATGGAATCAACCCGAGTAGAACGGAAAGGAATGGAATGGAATGGAATGGAATGGAATGGAATGGAATGGAATGGAATGGAATCGAATGGAATGGAATGGAATGGAATGGAATCGAATAGAATGGAATGGAATGGAATGGAATGGAATGGAATGGAATGGAATGGAATGGAATGGAATCAACCCGAGTAGATTGGAATGGATTGGAATGGAATGGAATGGAATGGAATGGAATGGAATTCAATGGAAAAAATGAAATGGAATGGAATGGAATGGAATGGAATGGAATGGAATCGAATGGAATCGAATGGAATCGAATGGAATGGAGTGGAATAGAATGGAATCAACCCGAGTAGAACGGAATGGAATGGAACGGAACGGAACGGAACGGAACGGAACGGAACGGAATGGAATGGAGTGAAATGGAATGGAATCGAACGGAATCGAACGGAACCGAATGGAATGGAAAGAAGGGAACGGAATGGAATGGAATGGAGTGGAATGGAATGGAATGGAATCAACCCGAGTAGAATGGAATGGATTGGAATGGGATGGAATGGAATGGAAAGGAATGGAATGGAATGGAATGGAATGGAATCGAATGGAATGGAATGGAATCGAATGGAATCGAATGGAATGGAGTGGAATAGAATGGAATCAACCCGAATAGAACGGAACGGAACGGAACGGAACGGAATGGAATGGAGTGAAATGGAATGGAATCAAATGGAATCGAATGGAACCGAATGGAATGGAATGGAAGGGAATGGAATGCAATGGAATGGAATGGAATGGAATGGAATCAACCCGAGTAGAATGGAATGGACTGGAATGGAATGGAATGGAATGGAATGGAATCGAATTGAATGGAATGGAATGGAATGGAATGGAATGGAATGGAATGGAATGGAATGGAATCAACCCGAGTAGAACGGAATGGAATGGAATGGAATGGAATGGAATGGAATGGAATGGAATGGAATGGAATGGAATGGAATGGAATCAACCCGAGTAGAACGGAATGGAATGGAATGGAATGGAATGGAATGGAATGGAATGGAATTCAATGGAATGGAATTCAATGGAATAGAATGGAATGGAATGGAATGGAATGGAATGGAATGAACCCGAGTAGAATGGAATGGAATGGAATGGAATTGAATGGAATGGAATGGAGTGGAATGGAATGGAATCGAATGGAATGGAATGGAATGGAATGGAATGGAATGGAATGGAATGGAATGGAATCAAATCGAATGGAATCGAATGGAATGGAATGGAATGGAATGGAACGGAAAGGAATGGAATGGAATGGAATGGAATGGAATGGAATCAACCCGAGTAGATTGGAATGGATTGGAATGGAATGAAATGGAATGGAATGGAATTCAATGGAAAAAATGAAACGGAATGGAATGGAATGGAAAGGAATGGAATGGAATCGAATGGAATCGAATGCAATCGAATGGAATGGAGTGGAATAGAATGGAATCAACCCGAGTAGAATGGAATGGAATGGAACGGAACGGAACGGAACGGAACGGATCGGAACGTAATGGAATGGAGTGAAATGGAATGGAATCGAGTGGAATCGAACGGAACCGAATGGAATGGAAAGAAGGGAACGGAATGGAATGGAATGGAATGGAATGGAATCAACCCGAGTAGAATGGAATGGATTGGAATGGAATGGAATGGAATGGAATGGAATGGAATGGATTGGAATGGAATGGAATTCAATAGAATAGAATGGAATGGAATGGAATGGAATGGAATTCTATGGAATGGAACGGAATGGAATGGAATGGAATGGAATGGAATGGAATGGAGTGGAGTGGAATGGAATGGAATGGAATGGAATGGAATGGAATGGAATGGAAAGGAATGGAATGGAATGGAATGGAATGGAATGGAATGGAATGGAATGCAATCAACCCGAGTAGAACGGAATGGAATGGAATGGAATGGAATAGAATGGAATGGAATGGAATGCAATGGAATGGAATGGAATGGAATGGAATGGAATCAACCCGAGTAGAACGGAATGGAATGGAATGGAATGGAATGGAATGGAATGGAATGGAATGGAATGGAATTCAATGGAATATAATGGAATGGAATGGAATGGAATGGAAAGGAATGGAATGGAATGAAATGGAATGGAATGGAATGGAATCAACCCGAGTAGAACAGAATGGAATGGAATGGAAAGGAATGGAATGGCATGGAATGGAATGGAATGGAATGGAATGAAATGTAATGGAATGGAATCGAATGGAATCGAATGGAATGGAATGGAATTCAATGGAATGGAATGGAATGGAATGGAATGGAATGGATTGGAATCGAATGGAATGGAACGGAATGGAATGGAATGGAATGGAATGGAATGGAATGGAATGGAATGGAATTCAATGGAATAGAATGGAATGGAATGAAATGGAATGGAATCAACCCGAGTAGAATGGAATGGATTGTAATGGAATCGAATGGAATGGAATGGAATGGAATGGAATGGAATCGAATGTAATCGAATGGAATGGAATGGAATGGAATGGAATGGAATGGAATGGAATGGAATGGAATGGAATCAACCCGAGTAGAACGGAATGGAATGGAATGGAATGGAATGGAAAGGAATGGAATGGAATGGAATGGAATGGAAATCAATGGAATGGAATGGAATGGAATGGAAGGGAATAGAATCAACCCGAGTAGAACGGAATGGAATGGAATGGAATGGAATGGAATGGAATGGAATGGAATGGAATGGAATGGAATGGAATGGAATGGAATGGAATTCAATGGAATAGAATGGAATGGAATGGAATGGAATGGAATCAACCCGAGTAGAATGGAATGGATTGGAATGGAATGGAATGGAATGGAATGGAATGGAATTTAATGGAATGGAAAGGAATGGAATCAACCCGAGTAGAACGGAATGGAATGGAATGGAATGGAATGGAATTCAAAGAAATGGAATGGAATGGAATGGAATGGAATGGAATGGAATGGAATCAACCCGAGTAGAATGGAATGGAATGGAATGGAATGGAATGGAATCAACCCGAGTAGAACGGAAAGGAATGGAATGGAATGGAATGGAATGAAATGGAATGGAATGGAATGGAATGGAATGGAATGGAATGGAATGGAATGGAATGGAATGGAATCCAATGGAATCGAATGGAATCGAGGGGAGTGGAGTGGAATAGAATGGAATCAACCCGAGTAGAAAGGAATGGAATGGAACGGAACGGAATGGAACGGAACGGAAAGGAATGGAATGGAGTGAAAAGGAATGGAATCGAATGGAATCGAATGGAACCGAATGGAATGGAATGGAAGGGAATGGAATGGAATGGAATGGAATGGAATGGAATGGAATCAACCCGAGTAGAAAGGAATGGAATGGAATGGAATGGAATGGAATGGAATGGAATGGAATTCTATGGAATGGAATGGAATGGAATTAAATGGAATGGAATCAACCCGAGTAGAACCGAATGGAATGGAATGGAATGGAATGGAATGGAATGGAATGGAATGGAATGGAATGGAATGGAATGGAATGGAATCAACACGAGTAGAACGGAATGGAATGGAATGGAATGGAATGGAATGGAATGGAATGGAATGGAATGGAATGGAATGGAATTCTATGGAATGGAATGGAATGGAATTCAATGGAATGGAATCAACCCGAGTAGAACAGAATGGAATGGAATGGAAAGGAATGGAATGGCATGGAATGGAATGGAATGGAATGGAATGAAATGTAATGGAATGGAATCGAATGGAATCGAATGGAATGGAATGGAATTCAATGGAATGGAATGGAATGGAATGGAATGGAATGGAATGGATTGGAATCGAATGGAATGGAACGGAATGGAATGGAATGGAATGGAATGGAATGGAATGGAATGGAATGGAATGGAATTCAATGGAATAGAATGGAATGGAATGAAATGGAATGGAATCAACCCGAGTAGAATGGAATGGATTGTAATGGAATCGAATTGAACGGAATGGAATGGAATGGAATGGAATCGAATGTAATCGAATGGAATGGAATGGAATGGAATGGAATGGAATGGAATGGAATGGAATGGAATGGAATCAACCCGAGTAGAACGGAATGGAATGGAATGGAATGGAATGGAAAGGAATGGAATGGAATGGAATGGAATGGAAATCAATGGAATGGAATGGAATGGAATGGAAGGGAATGGAATCAACCCGAGTAGATTGGAATGGATTGGAATGGAATGGAATGGAATGGAATGGAATGGAATTCAATGGAAAAAATGAAATGGAATGGAATGGAATGGAATGGAATGGAATGGAATCGAATGGAATCGAATGGAATCGAATGGAATGGAGTGGAATAGAATGGAATCAACCCGAGTAGAACGGAATGGAATGGAACGGAACGGAACGGAACGGAACGGAACGGAACGGAATGGAATGGAGTGAAATGGAATGGAATCGAACGGAATCGAACGGAACCGAATGGAATGGAAAGAAGGGAACGGAATGGAATGGAATGGAGTGGAATGGAATGGAATGGAATCAACCCGAGTAGAATGGAATGGATTGGAATGGGATGGAATGGAATGGAAAGGAATGGAATGGAATGGAATGGAATGGAATCGAATGGAATGGAATGGAATCGAATGGAATCGAATGGAATGGAGTGGAATAGAATGGAATCAACCCGAATAGAACGGAACGGAACGGAACGGAACGGAATGGAATGGAGTGAAATGGAATGGAATCAAATGGAATCGAATGGAACCGAATGGAATGGAATGGAAGGGAATGGAATGCAATGGAATGGAATGGAATGGAATGGAATCAACCCGAGTAGAATGGAATGGACTGGAATGGAATGGAATGGAATGGAATGGAATCGAATTGAATGGAATGGAATGGAATGGAATGGAATGGAATGGAATGGAATGGAATGGAATCAACCCGAGTAGAACGGAATGGAATGGAATGGAATGGAATGGAATGGAATGGAATGGAATGGAATGGAATGGAATGGAATGGAATGGAATCAACCCGAGTAGAACGGAATGGAATGGAATGGAATGGAATGGAATGGAATGGAATGGAATTCAATGGAATGGAATTCAATGGAATAGAATGGAATGGAATGGAATGGAATGGAATGGAATGAACCCGAGTAGAATGGAATGGAATGGAATGGAATTGAATGGAATGGAATGGAGTGGAATGGAATGGAATCGAATGGAATGGAATGGAATGGAATGGAATGGAATGGAATGGAATGGAATGGAATGGAATGGAATGGAATCAAATCGAATGGAATCGAATGGAATGGAATGGAATGGAATGGAACGGAAAGGAATGGAATGGAATGGAATGGAATGGAATGGAATCAACCCGAGTAGATTGGAATGGATTGGAATGGAATGAAATGGAATGGAATGGAATTCAATGGAAAAAATGAAACGGAATGGAATGGAATGGAAAGGAATGGAATGGAATCGAATGGAATCGAATGCAATCGAATGGAATGGAGTGGAATAGAATGGAATCAACCCGAGTAGAATGGAATGGAATGGAACGGAACGGAACGGAACGGAACGGATCGGAACGGAATGGAATGGAGTGAAATGGAATGGAATCGAGTGGAATCGAACGGAACCGAATGGAATGGAAAGAAGGGAACGGAATGGAATGGAATGGAATGGAATGGAATCAACCCGAGTAGAATGGAATGGATTGGAATGGAATGGAATGGAATGGAATGGAATGGAATGGATTGGAATGGAATGGAATTCAATAGAATAGAATGGAATGGAATGGAATGGAATGGAATTCTATGGAATGGAACGGAATGGAATTTAATGGAATGGAATGGAATGGAATGGAGTGGAGTGGAATGGAATGGAATGGAATGGAATGGAATGGAATGGAATGGAAAGGAATGGAATGGAATGGAATGGAATGGAATGGAATGGAATGGAATGCAATCAACCCGAGTAGAACGGAATGGAATGGAATGGAATGGAATAGAATGGAATGGAATGGAATGGAATGGAATGGAATGGAATGGAATGGAATGGAATCAACCCGAGTAGAACGGAATGGAATGGAATGGAATGGAATGGAATGGAATGGAATGGAATGGAATGGAATTCAATGGAATATAATGGAATGGAATGGAATGGAATGGAAAGGAATGGAATGGAATGAAATGGAATCGAATGGAATGGAATCAACCCGAGTAGAACAGAATGGAATGGAATGGAAAGGAATGGAATGGCATGGAATGGAATGGAATGGAATGGAATGAAATGTAATGGAATGGAATCGAATGGAATCGAATGGAATGGAATGGAATTCAATGGAATGGAATGGAATGGAATGGAATGGAATGGATTGGAATCGAATGGAATGGAACGGAATGGAATGGAATGGAATGGAATGGAATGGAATGGAATGGAATGGAATGGAATGGAATTCAATGGAATAGAATGGAATGGAATGAAATGGAATGGAATCAACCCGAGTAGAATGGAATGGATTGTAATGGAATCGAATGGAATGGAATGGAATGGAATGGAATGGAATCGAATGTAATCGAATGGAATGGAATGGAATGGAATGGAATGGAATGGAATGGAATGGAATGGAATCAACCCGAGTAGAACGGAATGGAATGGAATGGAATGGAATGGAAAGGAATGGAATGGAATGGAATGGAATGGAAATCAATGGAATGGAATGGAATGGAATGGAAGGGAATAGAATCAACCCGAGTAGAACGGAATGGAATGGAATGGAATGGAATGGAATGGAATGGAATGGAATGGAATGGAATGGAATGGAATGGAATGGAATGGAATGGAATGGAATTCAATGGAATAGAATGGAATGGAATGGAATGGAATGGAATCAACCCGAGTAGAATGGAATGGATTGGAATGGAATGGAATGGAATGGAATGGAATGGAATTTAATGGAATGGAAAGGAATGGAATCAACCCGAGTAGAACGGAATGGAATGGAATGGAATGGAATGGAATTCAAAGAAATGGAATGGAATGGAATGGAATGGAATGGAATGGAATGGAATCAACCCGAGTAGAATGGAATGGAATGGAATGGAATGGAATGGAATCAACCCGAGTAGAACGGAAAGGAATGGAATGGAATGGAATGGAATGAAATGGAATGGAATGGAATGGAATGGAATGGAATGGAATGGAATGGAATGGAATGGAATGGAATGGAATGGAATGGAATGGAATTGAGTGGAATGGAATGGAATGGAATGGAATGGAATCGAATGGAATGGAATGGAATGGAATGGAATGGAATGGAATCAACACGAGTAGAACGGAATGGAATGGAATGGAATGGAATGGAATGGAATGGAATGGAATGGAATGGAATGGAATGGAATTCTATGGAATGGAATGGAATGGAATGGAATGGAATTCTATGGAATGGAGTGGAATGGAATGGAATCAACCCGAGTAGAACGGAATGGAATGGAATGGAAAGGAATGGAATGGAATGGAATGGAATGGAATGGAATGGAATGGAATGGAGTGGAATGGAATGGAATGGAATGGAATGGAATGGAATGGAATTCAATGGAATAGAATGGAATGGAATGGAATGGAATGGAATCAACCCGAGTAGAAAGGAATGGAACGGAATGAAATGGAATGGAATGGAATGGAATGGAATGGAATGGAATGCAATGAAATGGAATGGAATCGAATGGAATCGAATGGAATGGACTGGAATGAAATGGAATGGAATGGAATGGAATGGAATGGAATGGAATGGAATGGAATGGAATGGAATCAACCCGAGTAGAATGGAATGGATTGGAATGGAATGGAATGGAATGGAATCGAATGGAATGGAATGGAATCGAAAGGAATGGAAAGGAATGGAATGGACGCGAGTAGAACGGAATGGAATGGAATGGAATGGAACGGAATGGAATGGAATGAACCCGAGTAGAACGGAATGGAATGGAATGGAATGGAATGGAATGGAATGGAATGGAATGGAATGGAATCCACCCGAGTAGAATGGAATGGATAGGAATGGAATGGAATGGAATGGAATGTAATTCAATAGAATGGAATGGAGGGGAATGGAAAGGAATGGAATGGAATGGAATGGAATGGAATGGAATGGAATCGAATGGAATCGAATGGAATCGAATGGAATGGAGTGGAATAGAGTGGAATCAACCCGAATAGAACGGAACGGAACGGAACGGAACAGAACGGAACGGAATTTAATGGATTGAAATGGAATGGAATCAAATGGAGTGGAATGGAACAGAATGGAATGGAATGGAAGGGAATGGAATGGAATGGAATGGAATGGAATGGAATGGAATGGAATGGAATGGAATCAACCCGAGTAGAACGGAATGGAATGGAATGGAATGGAATGGAATAGAATGGAATGGAATGGAATGCATTGGAATGGAATGGAATGGAATGGAATGGAATGGAATGGAATGGAATGGAATGGAATGGAATGGAATGGAATGGAATGGAATGGAATCAACCCGAGTAGAACGGAATGGAATGGAATGGAATGGAATGGAATGGAATGGAATGGAATGGAATGGAATGGAATTGATTCGAATGGAATGGAAAGGAATGGAATGGAATGGTATCGAAAGGAACGGAATGGAATGGAATGCAATGGAATGGAATGGAATGGAATGGAATGGAATGGAATGGAATGGAATGGAATGGAATGGAATCAACCCGAGTAGAATGGAGTGGATTGGAATGGAATGGAATGGAATGGAATGGAATTCAATGGAATAGAATGAAATGGAATGGAATGGAATTGAAAGGAATGGAATGGAATAGAATGGAATCAGATGGAATGGAGTGGAATGGAATGGAATGGAATGGAATCGAATGGAATGGAATGGAATGGAATGGAATGGAATGGAATGGAATGGAATGGAATCAACCCGAGTAGAACGGAATGGAATGGAATGGAATTCAATGGAATATAATGGAATGGAATGGAATGGAATGGAATGGAATGGAATGGAATGGAATGGAATGGATTGGAATGGAATCAACACGAGTAGAACGGAATGGAAAGGAATGGAATGGAATGGAATGGAATGGAATGGAATGGAATGGAATGGAATGGAATCGAATGGAATCGAATGGAATGGAATGGAATGGAATGGAATGGAGTGGAATCGAATGGAATGGAACGGAACGGAATGGAATGGAATGGAATGGAATGGAATGGAATGGAATGGAATGGAATGGAATCGAATGGAATTGAATGGAATCGAATGGAATGGAATGGAATAGAATGTAATCAACCGAGTAGAACGGAATGGAATGGAATTGAATGGAATGGAATGGAATGGAATGGAATGGAATGGAATGGAATTGAGTGGAATGGAATGGAATGGAATGGAATGGAATGGAATGGAATGGAATGGAATGGAATGGAATCAACACGAGTAGAATCGAATGGAATGGAATGGAATGGAATGGAATGGAATGGAATGGAATGGAATTCTATGGAATGGAATGGAATGGAATGGAATCAACCCGAGTAGAAAGGAATGGAACGGAATGAAATGGAATGGAATGGAATGGAATGGAATGGAATGGAATGGAATGGAATGCAATGAAATGGAATGGAATCGAATGGAATCGAATGGAATGGACTGGAATGAAATGGAATGGAATGGAATGGAATGGAATGGAATGGAATGGAATCGAATGGAATGGAACGGAACGGAATGGAATGGAATGGAATGGAATGGAATGGAATGGAATGGAATGGAATGGAATCGAATGGAATTGAATGGAATCGAATGGAATGGAATGGAATAGAATGTAATCAACCCGAGTAGAACGGAATGGAATGGAATTGAATGGAATGGAATGGAATGGAATGGAATGGAATGGAATGGAATTGAGTGGAATGGAATGGAATGGAATGGAATGGAATGGAATGGAATGGAATGGAATGGAATGGAATGGAATCAACACGAGTAGAACGTAATGGAATGGAATGGAATGGAATGGAATGGAATGGAATTCTATGGAATGGAATGGAATGGAATGGAATCAACCCGAGTAGAAAGGAATGGAACGGAATGAAATGGAATGGAATGGAATGGAATGGAATGGAATGGAATGGAATGGAATGCAATGAAATGGAATGGAATCGAATGGAATCGAATGGAATGGACTGGAATGAAATGGAATGGAATGGAATGGAATGGAATGGAATGGAATGGAATGGAATGAAATGGAATGGAATCAACCCGAGTAGAATGGAATGGATTGGAATGGAATGGAATGGAATGGAATCGAATGGAATGGAATGGAATCGAAAGGAATGGAAAGGAATGGAATGGACGCGAGTAGAACGGAATGGAATGGAATGGAATGGAATGGAATGGAATGGAATGGAATGGGATGGAATGAACCCGAGTAGAACGGAATGGAATGGAATGGAATGGAATGGAATGGAATGGAATGGAATGGAATGGAATGGAATGGAATGGAATGAACCCGAGTAGAACGGAATGGAATGGAATGGAATTGAATGGAATGGAATGGAATGGAATGGAATGGAATCGAATGGAATGGAATGGAATGGAATGGAATGGAATAGAATGTAATGGAATCGAATGGAATGGAATGGAATGGAATCGAATCGAATGGAATGAAATGGAATGGAATGGAATGGAATGGAATGGAATGGAATGGAATGGAATGGAATGGAATGGAATGGAATGGAATCAACCCGAGTTGATTGGAATGGATTGGAATGGAATGAAATGGAATGAAATGGAATTCAATGGAAAAAATGAAATGGAATGGAATGGAATGGAATGGAATAGAATCGAATGGAATCGAATGGAATCGAATGGAATGGAGTGGAATAGAATGGAATCAACCCGAGTAGAATGGAATGGAATGGAACGGAACTTAACGGAACGGAACGGAATGGAACGGAACGGAACAGAATTTAGTGAAATGGAATGGAATCGAATGGAATGGAAAGAAGGGAACGGAATGGAATGGAATGGAATGGAGTGGAATGGAATAAACAAGAGTAGAATGGAATGGATTGGAATGGAATGGAATGGAATGGAATGGAATGGAATGGAATGGAATGGAATGGAATTCAATAGAATAGAATGGAATGGAATGGAATGGAATGGAATGGAATGGAATGGAATGGAATGGAATGGAATCGAATGGAATCGAATGGAATCGAATGGAATGGAGTGGAATAGAATGGAATCAACCCGAATAGAACGGAACGGAACGGAACGGAACGGAACGGAATGGAATGGAGTGAAATGGAATGGAATCGAATGGAATCGAAAGTAACCGAATGGAATGGAATGGAAGGGAATGGAATGGAATTGAATGGAATGGAATGGATTGGAATCAACCCGAGTAGAATGGAATGGATTGGAATGGAATGGAACGGAATCAAATGCAATGCAATGGAATGGAATGGAATGGAATGGAATGGAACGGAATGGACCCGAGTAGAACGGAATGGAATGGAATGGAATGGAATGGAATGGAATGGAATGAACCAGAGTAGAACGGAATGGAATGGAATGGAATGGAATGGAATGGAATGGAATCGAAAGGAATGGAATGGAATGGAATGGAATGGAATAGAATGGAATGGAATGGAATTTAATTTAATCGAATGGAATCGAATGGAATGGAATGGAACGGGACGGAATGGAATGGAGTGATATGGAATGGAATCGAATGGAATCGAATGGAACCGAATGGAATGGAATGGAACGGAATGGAAAGGAATGGACTGGAACGGAATAGAATCAACCCTAGTAGAATGTATTGGATTGGAATGGAATGGAATGGGATGGAATGGAATGGAATCGAATGGAATCGAATGGAATCGAATGGAATGGAATGGAATGGAATGGAATGGAATGGAATCAACCCGAGTAGAAGGGAATGGAATGGAATGGAATGGAATGGAATGGAATGGAATGGAATGGAATGGAATGGAATGGAATTCAATGGAATGGAATGGAATGGAATGGAATGGAATGGAATGGAATCGAATGGAATTGAATGGAATTGAATGGAATGGAATGGAATAGAATGTAATCAACCCGAGTAGAACGGAATGGAATGGAATGGAATGGAATGGAATGGAATGGAATGGAATGGAATTGAGTGGAATGGAATGGAATGGAATGGAATGGAATCGAATGGAATGCAATGGAATGGAATGGAATGGAATGGAATCAACACGAGTAGAACGGAATGGAATGGAATGGAATGGAATGGAATGGAATGGAATGGAATTCTATGGAATGGAATGGAATGGAATGGAATCAACCCGAGTAGAACGGAATGGAATGGAATGGAAAGGAATGGAATGGAATGGAATGGAATGGAATGGAATGGAATGGAATGGAATGGAATGGAGTGGAATGGAATGGAATGGAATGGAATGGAATGGAATGGAGTGGAATGGAATGGAATGGAATGGAATGGAATGGAATGGAATTCAATGGAATAGAATGGAATGGAATGGAATGGAATGGAATCAACCCGAGTAGAAAGGAATGGAACGGAATGAAATGGAATGGAATGGAATGGAATGGAATGGAATGGAATGGAATGCAATGAAATGGAATGGAATCGATTGGAATCGAATGGAACGGACTGGAATGAAATGGAATGGAATGGAATGGAATGGAATGGAATGGAATCAACCCGAGTAGAATGGAATGGATTGGAATGGAATGGAATGGAATGGAATCGAATGGAGTGGAATGGAATCGAAAGGAATGGAAAGGAATGGAATGGACGCAAGTAGAACGGAATGGAATGGAATGGAATGGAATGGAATGGAATGGAACGGAATGGAATGGAATGAACCCGAGTAGAACGGAATGGAATGGAATGGAATGGAATGGAATGGAATGGAATGGAATGGAATGGAATGGAATGGAATGGAATGGAATCCACCCGAGTAGAATGGAATGGATAGGAATGGAATGGAATGGAATGGAATGTAATTCAATAGAATGGAATGGAGGGGAATGGAAAGGAATGGAATGGAATGGAATGGAATGGAATCGAATGGAATCGAATGGAATCGAATGGAATGGAGTGGAATAGAGTGGAATCAACCCGAATAGAACGGAACGGAACGGAACGGAACAGAATGGAACGGAATTTAATGGAGTGAAATGGAATGGAATCAAATGGAGTGGAATGGAACAGAATGGAATGGAATGGAAGGGAATGGAATTTAATGGAATGGAATGGAATGGAATGGAATCGAATGGAATGTAATGGAATGGAATGGAATGGAATGGAATGGAATGGAATCAACCCGAGTAGAACGGAATGGAATGGAACGGAATGGAGTGGAATGGAATGGAATGGAATGGAATGGAATGGAATTCAATGGAATAGAATGGAATGGAATGGAATAGAATGGAATGGAATGGAATTGAATCGAATGGAATGGAATGGAATGGAATGGAATGGAATGGAATGGAATGGAATTCAATGGAATATAATGGAATGGAATGGAATGGAATGGAATGGAATGGAATGGAATGGAATGAAATGGAATGGAATGGAATTCAATGGAATATAATGGAATGGAATGGAATGGAATGGAATGGAATGGAATGGAATGGAATGGAATGGATTGGAATGGAATCAACACGAGTAGAACGGAATGGAAAGGAATGGAATGGAATGGAATGGAATGGAATGGAATGGAATGGAATGGAATCGAATGGAATCGAATGGAATGGAATGGAATGGAATGGAATCGAATGGAATGGAACGGAACGGAATGGAATGGAATGGAATGGAATGGAATGGAATGGAATGGAATGGAATCGAATGGAATTGAATGGAATCGAATGGAATGGAATGGAATAGAATGTAATCAACCCGAGTAGAACGGAATGGAATGGAATGGAGTGGAATGGAATGGAATGGAATGGAATGGAATGGAATTGAGTGGAATGGAATGGAATGGAATGGAATGGAATGGAATGGAATGGAATGGAATGGAATGGAATGGAATCAACACGAGTAGAACGGAATGGAATGGAATGGAATGGAATGGAATGGAATGGAATGGAATGGAATTCTATGGAATGGAATGGAATGGAATGGAATCAACCCGAGTAGAAAGGAATGGAACGGAATGAAATGGAATGGAATGGAATGGAATGGAATGGAATTGAATGGAATGGAATGGAATGCAATGAAATGGAATGGAATCGAATGGAATCGAATGGAATCGAATGGAATGGAGTGGAATAGAATGGAATCAACCCGAATAGAACGGAACGGAACGGAACGGAACGGAACGGAATGGAATGGAGTGAAATGGAATGGAATCGAATGGAATCGAAAGTAACCGAATGGAATGGAATGGAAGGGAATGGAATGGAATTGAATGGAATGGAATGGATTGGAATCAACCCGAGTAGAATGGAATGGATTGGAATGGAATGGAATGGAATCAAATGCAATGCAATGGAATGGAATGGAATGGAATGGAATGGAACGGAATGGACCCGAGTAGAACGGAATGGAATGGAATGGAATGGAATGGAATGGAATGAACCGGAGTAGAACGGAATGGAATGGAATGGAATGGAATGGAATGGAATGGAATCGAAAGGAATGGAATGGAATGGAATGGAATGGAATAGAATGGAATGGAATGGAATTTAATTTAATCGAATGGAATCGAATGGAATGGAATGGAACGGAACGGAATGGAATGGAGTGATATGGAATGGAATCGAATGGAATCGAATGGAACCGAATGGAATGGAATGGAACGGAATGGAAAGGAATGGACTGGAATGGAATGGAATCAACCCTAGTAGAATGTATTGGATTGGAATGGAATGGAATGGGATGGAATGGAATGGAATCGAATGGAATCGAATGGAATCGAATGGAATGGAATGGAATGGAATGGAATGGAATGGAATCAACCCGAGTAGAAGGGAATGGAATGGAATTTAATGGAATGGAATGGAATGGAATGGAATGGAATGGAATGGAATGGAATGGAATTCAATGGAATGGAATGGAATGGAATGGAATGGAATCGAATGGAATTGAATGGAATCGAATGGAATGGAATGGAATAGAATGTAATCAACCCGAGTAGAACGGAATGGAATGGAATGGAATGGAATGGAATGGAATGGAATGGAATGGAATGGAATTGAGTGGAATGGAATGGAATGGAATGGAATGGAATCGAATGGAATGCAATGGAATGGAATGGAATGGAATGGAATCAACACGAGTAGAACGGAATGGAATGGAATGGAATGGAATGGAATGGAATTGAATGGAATTCTATGGAATGGAATGGAATGGAATGGAATCAACCCGAGTAGAACGGAATGGAATGGAATGGAAAGGAATGGAATGGAATGGAATGGAATGGAATGGAATGGAATGGAATGGAATGGAATGGAATGGAGTGGAATGGAATGGAATGGAATGGAATGGAATGGAATGGAATGGAATTCAATGGAATAGAATGGAATGGAATGGAATGGAATGGAATCAACCCGAGTAGAAAGGAATGGAACGGAATGAAATGGAATGGAATGGAATGGAATGGAATGGAATGGAATGGAATGCAATGAAATGGAATGGAATCGATTGGAATCGAATGGAATGGACTGGAATGAAATGGAATGGAATGGAATGGAATGGAATGGAATGGAATCAACCCGAGTAGAATGGAATGGATTGGAATGGAATGGAATGGAATGGAATCGAATGGAATGGAATGGAATCGAAAGGAATGGAAAGGAATGGAATGGACGCGAGTAGAACGGAATGGAATGGAATGGAATGGAATGGAATGGAATGGAATGGAACGGAATGGAATGGAATGAACCCGAGTAGAACGGAATGGAATGGAATGGAATGGAATGGAATGGAATGGAATGGAATGGAATGGAATGGAATGGAATCCACCCGAGTAGAATGGAATGGATAGGAATGGAATGGAATGGAATGGAATGGAATGTAATTCAATAGAATGGAATGGAGGGGAATGGAAAGGAATGGAATGGAATGGAATGGAATGGAATGGAATGGAATGGAATCGAATGGAATCGAATGGAATCGAATGGAATGGAGTGGAATAGAGTGGAATCAACCCGAATAGAACGGAACGGAACGGAACGGAACAGAATGGAACGGAATTTAATGGAGTGAAATGGAATGGAATCAAATGGAGTGGAATGGAACAGAATGGAATGGAATGGAAGGGAATGGAATGGAATGGAATGGAATGGAATGGAATGGAATCGAATGGAATGGAATGGAATGGAATGGAATGGAATGGAATGGAATGGAATCAACCCGAGTAGAACGGAATGGAATGGAACGGAATGGAGTGGAATGGAATGGAATGGAATGGAATGGAATGGAATTCAATGGAATAGAATGGAATGGAATGGAATAGAATGGAATGGAATGGAATTGAATCGAATGGAATGGAATGGAATGGAATGGAATGGAATGGAATTCAATGGAATATAATGGAATGGAATGGAATGGAATGGAATGGAATTCAATGGAATAGAATGGAATGGAATGGAATAGAATGGAATGGAATGGAATTGAATCGAATGGAATGGAATGGAATGGAATGGAATGGAATGGAATTCAATGGAATATAATGGAATGGAATGGAATGGAATGGAATGGAATGGAATGGAATGGAATGGAATGAAATGGAATGGAATGGAATTCAATGGAATATAATGGAATGGAATGGAATGGAATGGAATGGAATGGAATGGAATGGAATGGAATGGAATGGAATGGAATGGAATGGAATGGATTGGAATGGAATCAACACGAGTAGAACGGAATGGAAAGGAATGGAATGGAATGGAATGGAATGGAATGGAATGGAATGGAATGGAATGGAATCGAATGGAATCGAATGGAATAGAATGGAATGGAATGGAATCGAATGGAATGGAACGGAACGGAATGGAATGGAATGGAATGGAATGGAATGGAATGGAATGGAATGGAATCGAATGGAATTGAATGGAATCGAATGGAATGGAATGGAATAGAATGTAATCAACCCGAGTAGAACGGAATGGAATGGAATGGAATGGAATGGAATGGAATGGAATGGAATGGAATTGAGTGGAATGGAATGGAATGGAATGGAATGGAATGGAATGGAATGGAATGGAATGGAATGGAATCAACACGAGTAGAACGGAATGGAATGGAATGGAATGGAATGGAATGGAATGGAATGGAATGGAATGGAATTCTATGGAATGGAATGGAATGGAATGGAATCAACCCGAGTAGAAAGGAATGGAACAGAATGGAATGGAATGGAATGGAATGGAATGGAATGGAATGGAATGGAATGGAATGGAATTGAGTGGAATGGAATGGAATGGAATGGAATGGAATGGAATGGAATGGAATGGAATGGAATGGAATGGAATGGAATGGAATCAACCCGAGTAGAACGGAATGGAATGGAATGGAATGGAATGGAATAGAATGGAATGGAATGGAATGCATTGGAATGGAATGGAATGGAATTCAATGGAATGGAATGGAATGGAATGGAATGGAATGGAATGGAATGGAATGGAATCAACCCGAGTAGAACGGAATGGAATGGAATGGAATGGAATGGAATGGAATGGAATGGAATGGAATGGAATGGAATGGAATGGAATGGAATGGAATGGAATTGATTCGAATGGAATGGAAAGGAATGGAATGGAATGGTATCGAAAGGAATGGAATGCAATGGAATGGAATGGAATGGAATGGAATGGAATGGAATGGAATGGAATGGAATGGAATGGAATCAACCCGAGTAGAATGGAGTGGATTGGAATGGAATGGAATGGAATGGAATGGAATTCAATGGAATAGAATGAAATGGAATGGAATGGAATTGAAAGGAATGGAATGGAATAGAATGGAATCAGATGGAATGGAGTGGAATGGAATGGAATGGAATGGAATGGAATGGAATGGAATGGAATGGAATGGAATGGAATGGAATCAACCCGAGTAGAACGGAATGGAATGGAATGGAATGGAGTGGAATGGAATGGAATGGAATGGATTGGAATGGAATTCAATGGAATAGAATGGAATGGAATGGAATAGAATGGAATGGAATGGAATTGAATCGAATGGAATGGAATGGAATGGAATGGAATGGAATGGAATGGAATGGAATTCAATGGAATATAATGGAATGGAATGGAATGGAATGGAATGGAATGGAATGGAATGGAATGGAATGGAATGGAATGGAATTCAATGGAATATAATGGAATGGAATGGAATGGAATGGAATGGAATGGAATGGAATGGAATGGATTGGAATGGAATCAACACGAGTAGAACGGAATGGAAAGGAATGGAATGGAATGGAATGGAATGGAATGGAATGGAATGGAATGGAATGGAATGGAATGGAATCGAATGGAATCGAATGGAATCGAATGGAATGGAATGGAATGGAATGGAATCGAATGGAATGGAACGGAACGGAATGGAATGGAATGGAATGGAATGGAATGGAATGGAATGGAATGGAATCGAATGGAATTGAATGGAATCGAATGGAATGGAATGGAATAGAATGTAATCAACCCGAGTAGAACGGAATGGAATGGAATGGAATGGAATGGAATGGAATGGAATGGAATGGAATGGAATGGAATTGAGTGGAATGGAATGGAATGGAATGGAATGGAATGGAATGGAATGGAATGGAATGGAATGGAATGGAATGGAATGGAATGGAATCAACACGAGTAGAACGGAATGGAATGGAATGGAATGGAATGGAATGGAATGGAATGGAATGGAATGGAATTCTATGGAATGGAATGGAATGGAATGGAATGGAATGGAATGGAATGGAATGGAATCCACCCGAGTAGAATGGAATGGATAGGAATGGAATGGAATGGAATGGAATGTAATTCAATAGAATGGAATGGAGGGGAATGGAAAGGAATGGAATGGAATGGAATCGAATGGAATCGAATGGAATCGAATGGAATGGAGTGGAGTAGAGTGGAATCAACCCGAATAGAACGGAACGGAACGGAACGGAACGGAACGGAACGGAACGGAACGGAATTTAATGGAGTGAAATGGAATGGAATCAAATGGAGTGGAATGGAACAGAATGGAATGGAATGGAAGGGAATGGAATGGAATGGAATGGAATGGAATGGAATGGAATGGAATGGAATGGAATCAACCCGAGTAGAACGGAATGGAATGGAATGGAATGGAATGGAATGGAATGGAATGGAATGCATTGGAATGGAATGGAATGGAATGGAATGGAATTCAATGGAATGGAATGGAATGGAATGGAATGGAATTGAATGGAATGGAATCAACCCGAGTAGAACGGAATGGAATGGAATGGAATGGAATGGAATGGAATGGAATGGAATGGAATGGAATGGAATGGAATGGAATGGAATTGATTCGAATGGAATGGAATGGAATGGAATGGAATGGAATGGTATCGAAAGGAATGGAATGGAATGGAATGCAATGGAATGGAATGGAATGGAATGGAATGGAATGGAATGGAATGGAATGGAATGGAATGGAATGGAATGGAATGGAATCAACCCGAGTAGAATGGAGTGGATTGGAATGGAATGGAATGGAATGGAATGGAATTCAATGGAATAGAATGAAATGGAATGGAATGGAATTGAAAGGAATGGAATGGAATAGAATGGAATCAGATGGAATGGAGTGGAATGGAATGGAATGGAATGGAATGGAATGGAATGCAATGGAATGGAATGGAATGGAATGGAATGGAATGGAATGGAATCAACCCGAGTAGATTGGAATGGATTGGAATGGAATGGAATGGAATGGAATGGAATGGAATTGAATGGAAAAAATGAAATGGAATGGAATGGAATGGAATGGAATGGAATGGAATCGAATGGAATCGAATGGAATGGAATGGAATGGAATGGAAAGGAATGGAATCGAATGGAATGGAATGGAATGCAATAGAATCGAATGGAATGGAATGGAATGGAATGGAATGGAATGGAATGGAATGGAATGGAATGGAATCGAATGGAATGGAATGGAATGGAATCAACCCGAGAAGATTGGAATGGATTGGAATGGAATGGAATGGAATGGAATGGAATGGAATTCAATGGAAAAAATGAAATGGAATGGAATGGAATGGTATGGAATGGAATGGAATGGAATCGAATGGAATCGAATGGAACCGAATGGAATGGAATGGAAGGGAATGGAATCGAATGGAATCGAATGGCACCGAATGGAATGGAAAGAAGGGAATGGAGTGGAATGGAATGGAATGGAATGGAATGGAATGGAATCAACCCGAGTAGAATGGAATGGATTGGAATGGAATGGAATGGAATGGAATGGAATTCAATAGAATAGAATGGAATGGAATGGAATGGAATGGAATGGAATGGAATCGAATGGAATCGAATGGAATCGAAAGGAATGGAGTGGAATAGAATGGAATCAACCTGAATAGAACGGAATGGAACGGAACGGAACGGAACGGAATGGAATTGAGTGAAATGGAATGGAATCGAATGGAATCGAAAGGAACCGAATGGAATGGAATGGAAGGGAATGGAATGGAATGGAATGGAATGGAATGGAATCAACCCGAGTAGAATGGAATGGATTGGAATGGAATGGAATGGAGTGGAATGGAATGGAATGGAATAGAATGGAATGGAATGGAATGGAATGGAATGGAATGGAATGGAATGGAATGGAATGGAATGGAATGGAATTCAATGGAATGGAATGGAATGGAATGGAATGGAATGGAATGGAATGGAATGGAATGGAATGAACCCGAGTTGAACGGAATGGAATGGAATGGGATGGAATGGAATGGGATGGAATGGAATGGAATGGAATGGAATGGAATGGAATGGAATGGAATGGAATGGAATGGAATCAACGCGAGTAGAATGGAGTGGATTGGAATGGAATGGAATGGAATGGAATGGAATTCAATGGAATAGAATGAAATGGAATGGAATGTAATTGAATGGAATGGAATGGAATAGAATGGAATCGGATGGAATGGAGTGGAATGGAATGGAATGGAATGGAATGGAATGGAATGGAATGGAATGGAATGGAATGGAATGGAATGGAATGGAATGGAATCAACCCGAGTAGAACGGAATGGAATGGAATGGAATGGAATGGAATGGAATGGAATGCAATGGAATGGAATGGAATGGAATGGAATGGAATGGAATGGAATTCAATGGAATAGAAAGGAATGGAATGGAATAGAATGGAATGGAATGGAATTGAATCGAATGGAATGGAATGGAATGGAATGCAATGGAATGGAATGGAATGGAATCAACCCGAGTAGAACGGAATGGATTGGAATGGAAAGGAATGGAATGGAATGGAATGGAATGAATGGAATGGAATGGAATGGAATGGAATCGAATGGAATCGAATGGAATCGAATGGAATGGAACGGAATGGAATGGAATGGAATGGAATCGAATGGAATGGAATGGAATGGAATGGAATCGAATGGTATGGAATGGAATGGAATGGAATGGAATGGAATGGAATGGAATGGAATCAACCCGAGTAGAACGGAATGGAATGGAATGGAATGGAATGGAATGGAATGGAATGGAATGGAATGGAATGGAATGGAATGGAATTCAATGGAATATAATGGAATGGAATGGAATGGAATGGAATGGAATGGAATGGAATGGAATGGAATGGAATGGAATGGAATGGAATGGATTGGAATGGAATCAACACGAGTAGAACGGAATGGAATGGAATGGAAAGGAATGGAATGGAATGGAATGGAATGGAATGGAATGGAATGGAATGGAATGGAATCGAATGGAATCGAATGGAATGGAATGGAATGGAATGGAATGGAATGGAATGGATTGGAATGGAATGGAATCAACCCGAGTAGAATGGAATGGATTGGAATGGAATGGAATGGAATGGAATGGAATGGAATGGAATGGAATCGAATGGAATCGAATGGAACCGAATGGAATGGAATGGAAGGGAATGGAATGGAATGGAATGGAATGGAATGGAATGGAATGGAATCAACCCGAGTAGAATGGAATGGATTGGAATGGAATGGAATGGAATGGAATGGAATCGAATGGAATCGAATGGAATCGAATGGAATGGAATGGAATGGAATGGAATCAACCCGAGTAGAACGGAATGGAATGGAATGGAATGGAATGGAATGGAATGGAATGGAATGGAATGGAATGGAATGGAATGGAATGGAATGGAATGGAATGGAATCGAATGGAATCGAATGGAATGGAATGGAAGGGAAGGGAATGGAATGGAATGGAATGGAATGGAATCAACCCGAGTAGAATGGAATGGATTGGAATGGAATGGAATGGAATGGAATGGAATGGAATGGAATGGAATGGAATCGAATGGAATCGAATGGAACCGAATGGAATGGAATGGAAGGGAATGGAATGGAATGGAATGGAATGGAATGGAATCAACCCGAGTAGAATGGAATGGATTGGAATGGAATGGAATGGAATGGAATGGAATGGAATGGAATCGAATGGAATCGAATGGAATCGAATGGAATGGAATGGAATGGAATGGAATCAACCCGAGTAGAACGGAATGGAATGGAATGGAATGGAATGGAATGGAATGGAATGGAATGGAACGGAATGGAATGGAATGGAATGGAATGGAATTCAATGGAATAGAATGGAATGGAATGGAATGGAATGGAATGGAATGGAATGGAATCGAATGGAATCGAATGGAATCGAATGGAATGGAATGGAATAGAATGGAACCAACCCGAGTAGAAAGGAATCGAATGGAATGGAATGGAACGGAATGGAATGGAATGGAATAGAATGGAATCAACCGGAGTAAAAAGGAATCGAATGGAATGGAATGGAATCGAATGGAATGGACTGGAATGAAATGGAAAGGAATGGAATAGACTGGAACGGAATGGAATGGAATCAACACGAGTAGAATGGAATGGATTGGAATGGAATGGAATGGAATCGAATGGAATCAAATGGAACCGAATGGAATGGAATGGAAGGGAATGGAATGGAATGCAATGGAATGGAATGGAATCAACCCGAGTACAATGGAATGGATTGGAATGGAATGGAATATAATGTAATGGAATGGAATGGAATCGAATGGAATGGAATGGAATGGAATGGAATGGAATGGAATGGAATGGAATGGAATGGAATGGAATGGAATCAACCCGAGTAGAACGGAATGGAATGGAATGGAATGGAACTGAATGGAATGGAACGGAAAGGAATGGAATGGAATGGAATTCTATGGAATGGAATGGAATGGAATGGAATGGAATGGAATCAACCCGAGTAGAACGGAATGGAATGGAATAGAATGGAACGGAATGGAAAGGAATGGAATGGAATGGAATGGAATGGAATGGAATGGAATGGAGTGGAGTGGAGTGGAATGCAATGGAATGGAATGGAATGGAATGGAATTCAATGGAATAGAATGGAATGGAATGGAATGGAATGGAATCAACTCGAGTAGAAAGGAATGGAATGGAATGGAATGGAATGGAATGGAATGGAATGGAATGGAATGGAATGGAATGGAATGCAATGAAATGGAATGGAATGGAATGGAATCGAATGGAATGGACTGGAATGAAATGGAATGGAATGGAATGGAATGGAATGGAATGGAATGGAATGGAATGGAATGGAATGGAATGAACCCGAGTAGAACGGAATGGAATGGAATGGAATGGAATGGAATGGAATGGAATGGAATTTAATGGAATGGAATGGAAAGGAATGGAATGGAATGGAATCAACCCGAGTTGAATGGAATGGGTAGGAATGGAATGGAATGGAATGGAATGTAATTCAATAGAATAGAATGGAAGGGAATGGAAAGGAATGGAATGGAAAGTAATGTAATGGAATGGAATCGAATGGAATCGAATGGAATCGAACAGAATGGAGTGGAATATAATGGAATCAACCCGAATAGAACGGAACGGAACGGAACGGAACGGAACGGAATGGAATGGAGTGAAATGGAATGGAATCAAATGGAATCGAATGGAATCGAACGGAATGGAGTGGAATATAATGGAATCAACCCGAGTAGAATGGAATGGACTGGAATGGAATGGAATGGAATGGAATGGAATGGAATGGAATGGAATCAACCCGAGTAGAACGGAATGGAATGGAATGGAATGGAATGAACCCGAGTAGAACGGAATGGAATGGAATGGAGTTGAATGGAATGGAATGGAATGGAATGGAATGGAATGCAATGGAATGGAATGGAATGGAATGGAATGGAATGGAATGTAATGGAATGGAATGGAATGGAATGGAATGGAATGGAATGGAATGGAATTCAATGGAATATAATGGAATGGAATGGAATGGAATGGAATGGAATGGAATGGAATGGATTGGAATGTAATCAACACGAGTAGAACGGAATGGAATGGAATGGAAAGGAATGGAATGGAATGGAATGGAATGGAATGGAATGGAATGGAATGGAATGGAATCGAATGGAATCGAATGGAATCGAATGGAATGGAATGGAAGGGAGTGGAATGGAATGGAATGGAATGGAATGGAATCAACCCGAGTAGAATGGAATGGATTGGAATGGAATGGAATGGAATGGAATGGAATGGAATGGAATGGAATGGAATGGAATGGAATCGAATGGAATCGAATGGAACCGAATGGAATCGAATGGAAGGGAATGGAATGGAATGGAATGGAATGGAGTGGAATCAACCCGAGTAGAATGGAATGGATTGGAATGGAATGGAATGGAATGGAATGGAATCGAATGGAATCGAATGGAATCGAATGGAATGGAATGGAATGGAATGGAATCAACCCGAGTAGAACGGAATGGAATGGAATGGAATGGAATGGAATGGAATGGAACGGAACGGAATGGAATGGAATGGAATGGAATGGAATTCAATGGAATAGAATGGAATGGAATGGAATGGAATGGAATGGAATGGAATCAACCCGAGTACAATGGAATGGATTGGAATGGAATGGAATATAATGTAATGGAATGGAATGGAATCGAATGGAATGGAATGGAATGGAATGGAATGGAATGGAATGGAATGGAATGGAATGGAATGGAATGGAATCAACCCGAGTAGAACGGAATGGAATGGAATGGAATGGAATGGAATGGAATGGAATGGAATGGAATGGAATGGAATGGAATGGAATGGAATGGAATTCTATGGAATGGAATGGAATGGAATGGAATGGAATGGAATGGAATGGAATGGAATGGAATGGAATGGAATTCTATGGAATGGAATGGAATGGAATGGAATGGAATGGAATCAACCCGAGTAGAACGGAATGGAATGGAATGGAATGGAATGGAATGGAATGGAATGGAATGGAATGGAATGGAATGGAATGGAATGGAATGGAGTGGAATGGAATGGAATGGAATGGAATGCAATGAAATGGAATGGAATCGAATGGAATCGAATGGAATGGACTGGAATGAAATGGAATGGAATGGAATGGAATGGAATGGAATGGAATGGAATGGAATCAACCCGAGTAGAAAGGAATGGAATGGAATGGAATGGAATGGAATGGAATGGAATGGAATGGAATGGAATGCAATGAAATGGAATGGAATGGAATGGAATCGAATGGAATGGACTGGAATGAAATGGAATGGAATGGAATGGAATGGAATGGAATGGAATGGAATGGAATGGAATGGAATGGAATTGAATGGAATCAACCCAAGTAGAATGGAATGGATTGGAATGGAATGGAATGGAATGGAATCGAATGGAATGGAATGGAATCGAATGGAATGGAAAGGAATGGAATGGACGCGAGTAGAACGGAATGGAATGGAATGGAATGGAATGGAATGGAGTGGAATGGAATGGAATGGAATGGAATGGAATGGAATGGAATGGAATGAACCCGAGTAGAACGGAATGGAATGGAATGCAATGGAATGGAATGGAATGGAATGGAATTTAATGGAATGGAATGGAAAGGAATGGAATGGAATGGAAACAACCCGAGTAGAATGGAATGGGTAGGAATGGAATGGAATGGAATGGAATGTAATTCAATAGAATAGAATGGAAGGGAATGGAAAGGAATGGAATGGAATGTAATGGAATGGAATGGAATCGAATGGAATCGAACGGAATGGAGTGGAATAGAATGGAATCAACCCGAATAGAACGGAACGGAACGGAACGGAACGGAACGGAATGGAATGGAGTGAAATGGAATGGAATCAAATGGAATCGAATGGAACCGAATGGAATGGAATGGAAGGGAATGGAATGCAATGGAATGGAATGGAATGGAATGGAATCAACCCGAGTAGAATGGAATGGACTGGAATGGAATGGAATGGAATGGAATGGAATGGAATGGAAAGGAGTCAACACGAGTAGAATGGAATGGAATGGAATGGAATGGAATGGAATGGAATGAACCCGAGTAGAACGGAATGGAATGGAATGGAATGGAATTGAATGGAATGGAATGGAATGGAATGGAATCGAATGGAATCGAATGGAATGGAATGGAATGGAATGGAATGGAATGGAATCGAATGGAATGGAATGGAATGGAATCGAATCGAACGGAATGAAATGGAATGGAATGGAATGGAATGGAATGGAATGGAATGGAATGGAATTGAATGGAATGGAATCAACCCGAGAAGATTGGAATGGATTGGAATGGAATGAAATGGAATGGAATGGAATTCAATGGAAAAAATGAAATGGAATGGAATGGAATGGAATGGAATGGAATGGAATAGGATCGAATGGAATCGAATGGAATCGAATGGAACGGAGTGGAATAGAATGGAATCAACCCGAGTAGAATGGAATGGAATGGAACGGAACGGAACGGAACGGAACGGAACGGAACGGAACGGAACGGAATGGAGTGAAATGGAATGGAATCGAATGGAATCGAACGGAACCGAATGGAATGGAAAGAAGGGAACGGAATGGAATGGAATGGAATGGAATGGAATGGAATGGAATGGAATTCAATAGAATAGAAGGGAATGGAATGGAATGGAATGGAATGGAATGGAATGGAATCGAATGGAATCGAATGGAATCGAATGGAATGGAGTGGAATAGAATGGAATCAACCTGAATAGAACGGAACGGAACGGAACGGAACGGAACGGAACGGAATGGAATGGAGTGAAATGGAATGGAATCGAATGGAATCGAAAGGAACCGAATGGAATGGAATGGAAGGGAATGGAATGGAATTGAATGGAATGGAATGGATTGGAATAAACCCGATTAGAATGGAATGGATTGGAATGGAATGGAATGGAATCAAATGCAATGCAATGGAATGGAATGGAATGGAATGGAATGGAATGGAACGGAATGGACCCGAGTAGAACGGAATGAAATGGAATGGAATGGAATGGAATGGAATGAACCGGAGTAGAACGGAATGGAATGGAATGGAATGGAAAGGAATGGAATGGAATCGAAAGGAATGGAATGGAATGGAATGGAATGGAATGGAATGGAATGGAATGGAACGGAATGGAATTTAATCGAATGGAATCGAATGGAATGGAATGGAACGGAATGGAATCGAATGGAACGGAAAGGAATGGAATGGAATGGAATGGAATGGAATGGAATGGAATGGAATGGAATGGAATGGAATCGAATGGATTGGAATGGAATGGAATGGAATGGAATGGAATGGAATGAAATGGAATGGAATGGAATCAACACAAGTAGAATGGAATGGATTGGAATGGAATGGAATGGAATGGAATGGAATTCAATGGAATAGAATGGAATGGAATGGAATGGAATGGAATGGAATGGAATGGAATGGAATGGAATGGAATGGAATCGAATGGAATAGAATGGAGTCGAATGGAATGGAGTGGAAGAGAATGGAATCAACTCGAGTAGAACGGAATGGAATGGAACGGAATGGAACGGAACGGAACGGAATGGAACGGAACGGAATGGAATGGAGTGAAATGGAATGGAATCGAATGGAATCGAATGGAACCGAATGGAATGGAATGGAACGGAATGGAATGGAATGGACTGGAATGGAATGGAATCAACCCTAGTAGAATGTAATGGATTGGAATGGAATGGAATGGAATGGAATGGAATGGAATCGAATGGAATCGAATGGAATGGAATGGAATGGAATGGAATGGAATGGAATGGAATGGAATGGAATGGAATGGAATGGAATTCAATGGAATGGAATGGAATGGAATGGAATGGAATGGAATGGAATGGAATGGAATCGAATGGAATTGAATGGAATCGAATGGAATGGAATGGAATAGAATGTAATCAACCCGAGTAGAACGGAATGGAATGGAATGGAATGGAATGGAATGGAATGGAATGGAATGGAATGGAATTGAGTGGAATGGAATGGAATGGAATGGAATGGAATCGAATGGAATGGAATGGAATGGAATGGAATGGAATGGAATCAACACGAGTAGAACGGAATGGAATGGAATGGAATGGAATGGAATGGAATGGAATGGAATGGAATGGAATGGAATGGAATGGAATGGAATGGAATTCTATGGAATGGAATTGAATGGAATGGAATCAACGCGAGTAGAATGGAGTGGATTGGAATGGAATGGAATGGAATGGAATGGAATTCAATGGAATAGAATGAAATGGAATGGAATGTAATTGAATGGAATGGAATGGAATAGAATGGAATCGAATGGAATCGAATGGAATCGAAAGGAATGGAGTGGAATAGAATGGAATCAACCTGAATAGAACGGAATGGAACGGAACGGAACGGAACGGAATGGAATTGAGTGAAATGGAATGGAATCGAATGGAATCGAAAGGAACCGAATGGAATGGAATGGAAGGGAATGGAATGGAATGGAATGGAATGGAATGGAATCAACCCGAGTAGAATGGAATGGATTGGAATGGAATGGAATGGAGTGGAATGGAATGGAATGGAATGGAATGGAATGGAATGGAATGGAATGGAATGGAATGGAATGGAATGGAATGGAATTCAATGGAATGGAATGGAATGGAATGGAATGGAATGGAATGGAATGGAATGGAATGGAATGAACCCGAGTTGAACGGAATGGAATGGAATGGGATGGAATGGAATGGGATGGAATGGAATGGAATGGAATGGAATGGAATGGAATGGAATGGAATGGAATGGAATGGAATGGAATGGAATCAACGCGAGTAGAATGGAGTGGATTGGAATGGAATGGAATGGAATGGAATGGAATTCAATGGAATAGAATGAAATGGAATGGAATGTAATTGAATGGAATGGAATGGAATAGAATGGAATCGGATGGAATGGAGTGGAATGGAATGGAATGGAATGGAATGGAATGGAATGGAATGGAATGGAATGGAATGGAATGGAATGGAATGGAATCAACCCGAGTAGAACGGAATGGAATGGAATGGAATGGAATGGAATGGAATGGAATGCAATGGAATGGAATGGAATGGAATGGAATGGAATGGAATGGAATTCAATGGAATAGAAAGGAATGGAATGGAATAGAATGGAATGGAATGGAATTGAATCGAATGGAATGGAATGGAATGGAATGCAATGGAATGGAATGGAATGGAATCAACCCGAGTAGAACGGAATGGATTGGAATGGAAAGGAATGGAATGGAATGGAATGGAATGAATGGAATGGAATGGAATGGAATGGAATCGAATGGAATCGAATGGAATCGAATGGAATGGAACGGAATGGAATGGAATGGAATGGAATCGAATGGAATGGAATGGAATGGAATGGAATCGAATGGTATGGAATGGAATGGAATGGAATGGAATGGAATGGAATGGAATGGAATCAACCCGAGTAGAACGGAATGGAATGGAATGGAATGGAATGGAATGGAATGGAATGGAATGGAATGGAATGGAATGGAATGGAATGGAATTCAATGGAATATAATGGAATGGAATGGAATGGAATGGAATGGAATGGAATGGAATGGAATGGAATGGAATGGAATGGAATGGATTGGAATGGAATCAACACGAGTAGAACGGAATGGAATGGAATGGAAAGGAATGGAATGGAATGGAATGGAATGGAATGGAATGGAATGGAATGGAATGGAATGGAATCGAATGGAATCGAATGGAATGGAATGGAATGGAATGGAATGGAATGGAATGGATTGGAATGGAATGGAATCAACCCGAGTAGAATGGAATGGATTGGAATGGAATGGAATGGAATGGAATGGAATGGAATGGAATGGAATCGAATGGAATCGAATGGAACCGAATGGAATGGAATGGAAGGGAATGGAATGGAATGGAATGGAATGGAATGGAATGGAATGGAATCAACCCGAGTAGAATGGAATGGATTGGAATGGAATGGAATGGAATGGAATGGAATCGAATGGAATCGAATGGAATCGAATGGAATGGAATGGAATGGAATGGAATCAACCCGAGTAGAACGGAATGGAATGGAATGGAATGGAATGGAATGGAATGGAATGGAATGGAATGGAATGGAATGGAATGGAATGGAATCGAATGGAATCGAATGGAATGGAATGGAAGGGAAGGGAATGGAATGGAATGGAATGGAATGGAATCAACCCGAGTAGAATGGAATGGATTGGAATGGAATGGAATGGAATGGAATGGAATGGAATGGAATGGAATGGAATGGAATCGAATGGAATCGAATGGAACCGAATGGAATGGAATGGAAGGGAATGGAATGGAATGGAATGGAATGGAATGGAATCAACCCGAGTAGAATGGAATGGATTGGAATGGAATGGAATGGAATGGAATGGAATGGAATGGAATCGAATGGAATCGAATGGAATCGAATGGAATGGAATGGAATGGAATGGAATCAACCCGAGTAGAACGGAATGGAATGGAATGGAATGGAATGGAATGGAATGGAATGGAATGGAACGGAATGGAATGGAATGGAATGGAATGGAATTCAATGGAATAGAATGGAATGGAATGGAATGGAATGGAATGGAATGGAATGGAATCGAATGGAATCGAATGGAATCGAATGGAATGGAATGGAATAGAATGGAACCAACCCGAGTAGAAAGGAATCGAATGGAATGGAATGGAACTGAATGGAATGGAATGGAATAGAATGGAATCAACCGGAGTAAAAAGGAATCGAATGGAATGGAATGGAATCGAATGGAATGGACTGGAATGAAATGGAAAGGAATGGAATAGACTGGAACGGAATGGAATGGAATCAACACGAGTAGAATGGAATGGATTGGAATGGAATGGAATGGAATCGAATGGAATCAAATGGAACCGAATGGAATGGAATGGAAGGGAATGGAATGGAATGCAATGGAATGGAATGGAATCAACCCGAGTACAATGGAATGGATTGGAATGGAATGGAATATAATGTAATGGAATGGAATGGAATCGAATGGAATGGAATGGAATGGAATGGAATGGAATGGAATGGAATGGAATGGAATGGAATGGAATGGAATCAACCCGAGTAGAACGGAATGGAATGGAATGGAATGGAACTGAATGGAATGGAACGGAAAGGAATGGAATGGAATGGAATTCTATGGAATGGAATGGAATGGAATGGAATGGAATGGAATCAACCCGAGTAGAACGGAATGGAATGGAATAGAATGGAACGGAATGGAAAGGAATGGAATGGAATGGAATGGAATGGAATGGAATGGAATGGAGTGGAGTGGAGTGGAATGGAATGGAATGGAATGGAATGGAATGGAATTCAATGGAATAGAATGGAATGGAATGGAATGGAATGGAATCAACTCGAGTAGAAAGGAATGGAATGGAATGGAATGGAATGGAATGGAATGGAATGGAATGGAATGGAATGGAATGGAATGGAATGCAATGAAATGGAATGGAATGGAATGGAATCGAATGGAATGGACTGGAATGAAATGGAATGGAATGGAATGGAATGGAATGGAATGGAATGGAATGGAATGGAATGGAATGGAATGAACCCGAGTAGAACGGAATGGAATGGAATGGAATGGAATGGAATGGAATGGAATGGAATTTAATGGAATGGAATGGAAAGGAATGGAATGGAATGGAATCAACCCGAGTTGAATGGAATGGGTAGGAATGGAATGGAATGGAATGGAATGTAATTCAATAGAATAGAATGGAAGGGAATGGAAAGGAATGGAATGGAAAGTAATGTAATGGAATGGAATCGAATGGAATCGAATGGAATCGAACAGAATGGAGTGGAATATAATGGAATCAACCCGAATAGAACGGAACGGAACGGAACGGAACGGAACGGAATGGAATGGAGTGAAATGGAATGGAATCAAATGGAATCGAATGGAATCGAACGGAATGGAGTGGAATATAATGGAATCAACCCGAGTAGAATGGAATGGACTGGAATGGAATGGAATGGAATGGAATGGAATGGAATGGAATGGAATCAACCCGAGTAGAACGGAATGGAATGGAATGGAATGGAATGAACCCGAGTAGAACGGAATGGAATGGAATGGAGTTGAATGGAATGGAATGGAATGGAATGGAATGGAATGCAATGGAATGGAATGGAATGGAATGGAATGGAATGGAATGTAATGGAATGGAATGGAATGGAATGGAATGGAATGGAATGGAATTCAATGGAATATAATGGAATGGAATGGAATGGAATGGAATGGAATGGAATGGAATGGAATGGATTGGAATGTAATCAACACGAGTAGAACGGAATGGAATGGAATGGAAAGGAATGGAATGGAATGGAATGGAATGGAATGGAATGGAATGGAATGGAATCGAATGGAATCGAATGGAATCGAATGGAATGGAATGGAAGGGAGTGGAATGGAATGGAATGGAATGGAATGGAATCAACCCGAGTAGAATGGAATGGATTGGAATGGAATGGAATGGAATGGAATGGAATGGAATGGAATGGAATGGAATGGAATGGAATCGAATGGAATCGAATGGAACCGAATGGAATCGAATGGAAGGGAATGGAATGGAATGGAATGGAATGGAGTGGAATCAACCCGAGTAGAATGGAATGGATTGGAATGGAATGGAATGGAATGGAATGGAATCGAATGGAATCGAATGGAATCGAATGGAATGGAATGGAATGGAATGGAATCAACCCGAGTAGAACGGAATGGAATGGAATGGAATGGAATGGAATGGAATGGAACGGAACGGAATGGAATGGAATGGAATGGAATGGAATTCAATTGAATAGAATGGAATGGAATGGAATGGAATGGAATGGAATGGAATCAACCCGAGTACAATGGAATGGATTGGAATGGAATGGAATATAATGTAATGGAATGGAATGGAATCGAATGGAATGGAATGGAATGGAATGGAATGGAATGGAATGGAATGGAATGGAATGGAATGGAATGGAATCAACCCGAGTAGAACGGAATGGAATGGAATGGAATGGAATGGAATGGAATGGAATGGAATGGAATGGAATGGAATGGAATGGAATGGAATGGAATGGAATGGAATTCTATGGAATGGAATGGAATGGAATGGAATGGAATGGAATGGAATGGAATGGAATGGAATGGAATGGAATTCTATGGAATGGAATGGAATGGAATGGAATGGAATGGAATCAACCCGAGTAGAACGGAATGGAATGGAATGGAATGGAATGGAATGGAATGGAATGGAATGGAATGGAATGGAATGGAATGGAATGGAGTGGAATGGAATGGAATGGAATGGAATGCAATGAAATGGAATGGAATCGAATGGAATCGAATGGAATGGACTGGAATGAAATGGAATGGAATGGAATGGAATGGAATGGAATGGAATGGAATGGAATCAACCCGAGTAGAAAGGAATGGAATGGAATGGAATGGAATGGAATGGAATGGAATGGAATGGAATGGAATGCAATGAAATGGAATGGAATGGAATGGAATCGAATGGAATGGACTGGAATGAAATGGAATGGAATGGAATGGAATGGAATGGAATGGAATGGAATGGAATGGAATGGAATGGAATGGAATTGAATGGAATCAACCCAAGTAGAATGGAATGGATTGGAATGGAATGGAATGGAATGGAATCGAATGGAATGGAATGGAATCGAATGGAATGGAAAGGAATGGAATGGACGCGAGTAGAACGGAATGGAATGGAATGGAATGGAATGGAATGGAGTGGAATGGAATGGAATGGAATGGAATGGAATGGAATGGAATGGAATGAACCCGAGTAGAACGGAATGGAATGGAATGCAATGGAATGGAATGGAATGGAATGGAATTTAATGGAATGGAATGGAAAGGAATGGAATGGAATGGAAACAACCCGAGTAGAATGGAATGGGTAGGAATGGAATGGAATGGAATGGAATGTAATTCAATAGAATAGAATGGAAGGGAATGGAAAGGAATGGAATGGAATGTAATGGAATGGAATGGAATCGAATGGAATCGAACGGAATGGAGTGGAATAGAATGGAATCAACCCGAATAGAACGGAACGGAACGGAACGGAATGGAATGGAGTGAAATGGAATGGAATCAAATGGAATCGAATGGAACCGAATGGAATGGAATGGAAGGGAATGGAATGCAATGGAATGGAATGGAATGGAATGGAATCAACCCGAGTAGAATGGAATGGACTGGAATGGAATGGAATGGAATGGAATGGAATGGAATGGAAAGGAGTCAACACGAGTAGAATGGAATGGAATGGAATGGAATGGAATGGAATGGAATGGAATGAACCCGAGTAGAACGGAATGGAATGGAATGGAATGGAATTGAATGGAATGGAATGGAATGGAATGGAATCGAATGGAATCGAATGGAATGGAATGGAATGGAATGGAATCGAATGGAATGGAATGGAATGGAATCGAATCGAACGGAATGAAATGGAATGGAATGGAATGGAATGGAATGGAATGGAATGGAATTGAATGGAATGGAATCAACCCGAGAAGATTGGAATGGATTGGAATGGAATGAAATGGAATGGAATGGAATTCAATGGAAAAAATGAAATGGAATGGAATGGAATGGAATGGAATGGAATGGAATAGGATCGAATGGAATCGAATGGAATCGAATGGAACGGAGTGGAATAGAATGGAATCAACCCGAGTAGAATGGAATGGAATGGAACGGAACGGAACGGAACGGAACGGAACGGAACGGAACGGAACGGAATGGAGTGAAATGGAATGGAATCGAATGGAATCGAACGGAACCGAATGGAATGGAAAGAAGGGAACGGAATGGAATGGAATGGAATGGAATGGAATGGAATGGAATGGAATTCAATAGAATAGAAGGGAATGGAATGGAATGGAATGGAATGGAATGGAATGGAATCGAATGGAATCGAATGGAATCGAATGGAATGGAGTGGAATAGAATGGAATCAACCTGAATAGAACGGAACGGAACGGAACGGAACGGAACGGAACGGAATGGAATGGAGTGAAATGGAATGGAATCGAATGGAATCGAAAGGAACCGAATGGAATGGAATGGAAGGGAATGGAATGGAATTGAATGGAATGGAATGGATTGGAATAAACCCGATTAGAATGGAATGGATTGGAATGGAATGGAATGGAATCAAATGCAATGCAATGGAATGGAATGGAATGGAATGGAATGGAATGGAACGGAATGGACCCGAGTAGAACGGAATGAAATGGAATGGAATGGAATGGAATGGAATGAACCGGAGTAGAACGGAATGGAATGGAATGGAATGGAAAGGAATGGAATGGAATCGAAAGGAATGGAATGGAATGGAATGGAATGGAATGGAATGGAATGGAATGGAACGGAATGGAATTTAATCGAATGGAATCGAATGGAATGGAATGGAACGGAATGGAATCGAATGGAACGGAAAGGAATGGAATGGAATGGAATGGAATGGAATGGAATGGAATGGAATGGAATGGAATCGAATGCATTGGAATGGAATGGAATGGAATGGAATGGAATGGAATGAAATGGAATGGAATGGAATCAACACAAGTAGAATGGAATGGATTGGAATGGAATGGAATGGAATGGAATGGAATTCAATGGAATAGAATGAAATGGAATGGAATGGAATGGAATGGAATGGAATGGAATGGAATGGAATGGAATGGAATGGAATCGAATGGAATAGAATGGAGTCGAATGGAATGGAGTGGAAGAGAATGGAATCAACTCGAGTAGAACGGAATGGAATGGAACGGAATGGAACGGAACGGAACGGAATGGAACGGAACGGAATGGAATGGAGTGAAATGGAATGGAATCGAATGGAATCGAATGGAACCGAATGGAATGGAATGGAACGGAATGGAATGGAATGGACTGGAATGGAATGGAATCAACCCTAGTAGAATGTAATGGATTGGAATGGAATGGAATGGAATGGAATGGAATGGAATCGAATGGAATCGAATGGAATGGAATGGAATGGAATGGAATGGAATGGAATGGAATGGAATGGAATGGAATGGAATGGAATGGAATTCAATGGAATGGAATGGAATGGAATGGAATGGAATGGAATGGAATGGAATGGAATCGAATGGAATTGAATGGAATCGAATGGAATGGAATGGAATAGAATGTAATCAACCCGAGTAGAACGGAATGGAATGGAATGGAATGGAATGGAATGGAATGGAATGGAATGGAATGGAATTGAGTGGAATGGAATGGAATGGAATGGAATGGAATCGAATGGAATGGAATGGAATGGAATGGAATGGAATGGAATCAACACGAGTAGAACGGAATGGAATGGAATGGAATGGAATGGAATGGAATGGAATGGAATGGAATGGAATGGAATGGAATGGAATGGAATGGAATTCTATGGAATGGAATTGAATGGAATGGAATCAACCCGAGTAGAACGGAATGGAATGGAATGGAAAGGAATGGAATGGAATGGAATGGAATGGAATGGAATTCAATGGAATGGAACGGAATGGAATGGAATGGAATGGAATGGAATGGAATGGAATGGAATGGAATGGAATGGAATGCAATGAAATGGAATGGAATCGAATGGAATCGAATGGAATGGACTGGAATGAAATGGAATGGAATGGAATGGAATGGAATGGAATGGAATGGATTGGAATCAACCCGAGTAGAATGGAATGGATTGGAATGGAATGGAATGGAATGGAATCGAATGGAATGGAATGGAATCGAAAGGAATGGAAAGGAATGGAATGGACGCGAGTAGAACGGAATGGAATGGAATGGAATGGAATGGAATGGAATGGAATGAACCCTAGTAGAAAGGAATGGAATGGAATGGAACGGAATGGAATGGAATGGAATGGAATGGAATGGAATGGAATGGAATGGAATCAACCCGAGTAGAATGGAATGAATAGGAATGGAATGGAATGGAATGGAATGTAATTCAATAGAATGGAATGGAGGGGAATGGAAAGGAATGGAATGGAATGGAATGGAATGGAATGGAATGGAATCGAATGGAATCGAATGGAATTGAATGGAATGGAGTGGAATAGAGTGGAATCAACACGAATAGAACGGAACAGAACGGAACGGAACGGAACGGAACGGAACGGAATTTAATGGAGTGAAATGGAATGGAATCAAATGGAGTGGAATGGAACAGAATGGAATGGAATGGAAGAGAATGGAATGGAATGGAATGCATTGGAATGGAATGGAATGGAATGGAATGGAATACAATGGAATGGAATGGAATGGAATGGAATTGAATGGAATGGAATCAACCCGAGTAGAACGGAATGGAATTGAATGGAATGGAATGGAATGGAATGGAATGGAATGGAATGGAATTGATTCGAATGGAATGGAATGGAATGGAATGGAATGCAATGGTATCGAAAGGAATGGAATGGAATGGAATGCAATGGAATGGAATGGAATGGAATGGAATGGAATGGAATGGAATGGAATGGAATGGAATCAACCCGAGTAGAATGGAGTGGATTGGAATTGAATGGAATGGAATGGAATGGAATTCAATGGAATATAATGAAATGGAATGGAATGGAATTGAAAGGAAAGGAATGGAATAGAATGGAATCAGATGGAATGGAGTGGAATGGAATGGAATGGAATGGAATGGAATGGAATCGAATGGAATGGAATGGAATGGAATGGAATGGAATGGAATGGAATGGAATGGAAAGGAATCAACCCGAGTAGAACGGAATGGAATGGAATGGAATGGAATGGAATGGAATGGAATGGAATGGAATGGAATGGAATAGAATGGAATGGAATGGAATTGAATCGAATGGAATGGAATGGAATGGAATGGAATGGAATTCAATGGAATAGAATGGAATGGAATGGAATAGAATGGAATGGAATATAATGGAATGGAATGGAATTGAATCGAATGGAATGGAATGGAATGGAATGGAATGGAATGGAATGGAATGGAATTCAATGGAATATAATGGAATGGAATGGAATGGAATGGAATGGAATGGAATGGAATGGAATGGAATGGATTTGAATGGAGACAACACGAGTAGAACGGAATGGAAAGGAATGGAATGGAATGGAATGGAATGGAATGGAATCGAATGGAATAGAATGGAGTCGAATGGAATGGAGTGGAAGAGAATGGAATCAACTCGAGTAGAACGGAATGGAATGGAACGGAATGGAACGGAACGGAACGGAATGGAACGGAACGGAATGGAATGGAGTGAAATGGAATGGAATCGAATGGAATCGAATGGAACCGAATGGAATGGAATGGAACGGAATGGAATGGAATGGACTGGAATGGAATGGAATCAACCCTAGTAGAATGTAATGGATTGGAATGGAATGGAATGGAATGGAATGGAATGGAATCGAATGGAATCGAATGGAATCGAATGGAATGGAATGGAATGGAATGGAATGGAATGGAATGGAATGGAATGGAATGGAATGGAATGGAATGGAATGGAATTCAATGGAATGGAATGGAATGGAATGGAATGGAATGGAATGGAATGGAATGGAATGGAATCGAATGGAATTGAATGGAATCGAATGGAATGGAATGGAATAGAATGTAATCAACCCGAGTAGAACGGAATGGAATGGAATGGAATGGAATGGAATGGAATGGAATGGAATGGAATGGAATTGAGTGGAATGGAATGGAATGGAATGGAATGGAATCGAATGGAATGGAATGGAATGGAATGGAATGGAATGGAATCAACACGAGTAGAACGGAATGGAATGGAATGGAATGGAATGGAATGGAATGGAATGGAATGGAATGGAATGGAATGGAATGGAATGGAATTCTATGGAATGGAATTGAATGGAATGGAATCAACCCGAGTAGAACGGAATGGAATGGAATGGAAAGGAATGGAATGGAATGGAATGGAATGGAATGGAATTCAATGGAATGGAACGGAATGGAATGGAATGGAATGGAATGGAATGGAATGGAATGGAATGGAATGGAATGGAGTGGAATGGAATGGAATGGAATGGAATGGAATGGAATTCAATGGAATAGAATGGAATGGAATGGAATGGAATGGAATCAACCCGAGTAGAAAGGAATGGAACGGAATGAAATGGAATGGAATGGAATGGAATGGAATGGAATGGAATGGAATGGAATGGAATGCAATGAAATGGAATGGAATCGAATGGAATCGAATGGAATGGACTGGAATGAAATGGAATGGAATGGAATGGAATGGAATGGAATGGAATGGATTGGAATCAACCCGAGTAGAATGGAATGGATTGGAATGGAATGGAATGGAATGGAATCGAATGGAATGGAATGGAATCGAAAGGAATGGAAAGGAATGGAATGGACGCGAGTAGAACGGAATGGAATGGAATGGAATGGAATGGAATGGAATGGAATGAACCCTAGTAGAAAGGAATGGAATGGAATGGAACGGAATGGAATGGAATGGAATGGAATGGAATGGAATGGAATGGAATGGAATCAACCCGAGTAGAATGGAATGAATAGGAATGGAATGGAATGGAATGGAATGTAATTCAATAGAATGGAATGGAGGGGAATGGAAAGGAATGGAATGGAATGGAATGGAATGGAATGGAATGGAATCGAATGGAATCGAATGGAATTGAATGGAATGGAGTGGAATAGAGTGGAATCAACACGAATAGAACGGAACAGAACGGAACGGTACGGAACGGAACGGAACGGAATTTAATGGAGTGAAATGGAATGGAATCAAATGGAGTGGAATGGAACAGAATGGAATGGAATGGAAGGGAATGGAATGGAATGGAATGCATTGGAATGGAATGGAATGGAATGGAATGGAATACAATGGAATGGAATGGAATGGAATGGAATTGAATGGAATGGAATCAACCCGAGTAGAACGGAATGGAATTGAATGGAATGGAATGGAATGGAATGGAATGGAATGGAATGGAATTGATTCGAATGGAATGGAATGGAATGGAATGGAATGCAATGGTATCGAAAGGAATGGAATGGAATGGAATGCAATGGAATGGAATGGAATGGAATGGAATGGAATGGAATGGAATGGAATCAACCCGAGTAGAATGGAGTGGATTGGAATGGAATGGAATGGAATGGAATGGAATTCAATGGAATATAATGAAATGGAATGGAATGGAATTGAAAGGAAAGGAATGGAATAGAATGGAATCAGATGGAATGGAGTGGAATGGAATGGAATGGAATGGAATGGAATGGAATCGAATGGAATGGAATGGAATGGAATGGAATGGAATGGAATGGAATGGAAAGGAATCAACCCGAGTAGAACGGAATGGAATGGAATGGAATGGAATGGAATGGAATGGAATGGAATGGAATGGAATGGAATGGAATAGAATGGAATGGAATGGAATTGAATCGAATGGAATGGAATGGAATGGAATGGAATGGAATTCAATGGAATAGAATGGAATGGAATGGAATAGAATGGAATGGAATATAATGGAATGGAATGGAATTGAATCGAATGGAATGGAATGGAATGGAATGGAATGGAATGGAATGGAATTCAATGGAATATAATGGAATGGAATGGAATGGAATGGAATGGAATGGAATGGAATGGAATGGAATGGAATGGATTTGAATGGAGACAACACGAGTAGAACGGAATGGAAAGGAATGGAATGGAATGGAATGGAATGGAATGTAATGGAATGTAATGGAATGAAATGGAATCGAATGGAATCGAATGGAATGGAATGGAATGGAATGGAATGGAATGGAATCGAATGGAATGGAACGGAATGGAATGGAATGGAATGGAATTCTATGGAATAGAATGGAATGGAATGAAATGGAATGGAATCAACCCGACAAGAATGGAATGGATTGTAATGGAATGGAATGGAATGGAAAGGAATGGAATGGAATGGAATGGAATGGAATGGAATGGAATCAAATGGAATGGAACGGAATGGAATGGAATGGAATGGAATGGAATGGAATGGAATGGAATCAACCCGAGTAGAACGGAATGGAATGGAATCGAATGGAATCGAATGGAATGCAATGGAATGGAATGGAATGGAATGGAATCGAATGGAATGGAATGGAATGGAATGGAATCGAATGGAATCGAATTGAATGGAATGGAATGGAATGGAATGGAATGGAATCGAATGGAATGGAATGGAATGGAATGGAATGGAATCAACCCGAGTAGATTGGAATGGATTGGAATGGAATGGAATGGAATGGAATGGAATTCAATGGAAAAAATGAAATGGAATGGAATGGAATGGAATGGAATGGAATGGAATGGAATGGAATGGAATGCAATAGAATCGAATGGAATGGAATGGAATGGAATGGAATGGAATGGAATGGAATGGAATGGAATGGAATGGAATGGAATCGAATGGAATGGAATGGAATGGAATCAACCCGAGAAGATTGGAATGGATTGGAATGGAGTGGAATGGAATGGAATGGAATGGAATTCAATGGAAAAAATGAAATGGAATGGAATGGAATGGAATGGAATCGAATGGAATGGAATCGAATGGAATCGAATGAAATCGAATGGAATGGAGTGGAATAGAATGGAATCAACCCGAGTAGAACGGAATGGAATGGAACGGAACGGAACGGAACGGAACGGAACGGAACGGAACGGAACCGAATGGAATGGAGTGAAATGGAATGGAATCGAATGGAATCGAATGGCACCGAATGGAATGGAAAGAAGGGAATGGAATGGAATGGAATGGAATGGAATGGAATGGAATCAACCCGAGTAGAATGGAATGGATTGGAATGGAATGGAATGGAATGGAATGGAATTCAATAGCATAGAATGGAATGGAATGGAATGGAATGGAATGGAATGGAATGGAATCGAATGGAATCGAATGGAATCGAATGGAATGGAGTGGAATAGAATGGAATCAACCTGAATAGAACGGAACGGAACGGAACGGAACGGAATGGAATTGAGTGAAATGGAATGAAATCGAATGGAATCGAAAGGAACCGAATGGAATGGAATGGAAGGGAATGGAATGGAATGGAATGGAATGGAATGGAATCAACCTGAGTAGAATGGAATGGATTGGAATGGAATGGAATGGAATGGAATGGAATGGAATAGAATGGAATGGAATGGAATGGAATGGAATGGAATGGAATGGAATGGAATGGAATTCAATGGAATGGAATTTAATGGAATGGAATGGAATGAACCCGAGTTGAACGGAATGGAATGGAATGGGATGGAATGGAATGGAATGGAATGGAATGGAATGGAATCAACCCGAGTAGAATGGAGTGGATTGGAATGGAATGGAATGGAATGGAATGGAATTCAATGGAATAGAATGAAATGGAATGGAATGGAATAGAATGGAATGGAATGGAATAGAATGGAATCGGATGGAATGGAGTGGAATGGAATGGAATGGAATGGAATGGAATGGAATGGAATGGAATGGAATGGAATGGAATGGAATCAACCCGAGTACAACGGAATGGAATGGAATGGAATGGAATGGAATGGAATGGAATGGAATGGAATGGAATGGAATCGAATGGAATGGAGTGGAATAGAATGGAATCAACCCGAATAGAACGGAGCGGAACGGAACGGAACGGAACGGAATGGAATGGAGTGAAATGGAATGGAATCAAATGGAATCGAACGGAACCGAATGGAATGGAATGGAAGGGAATGGAATGCAATGGAATGGAATGGAATGGAATGGAATCAACCCGAGTAGAATGGAATGGACTGGAATGGAATGGAATGGAATGGAATGGAACGGAATGGAATGGAATCAACCCGAGTAGAACGGAATGGAATGGAATGGAATGGAATGGAATGGAATGGAATGGAATTCAATGGAATGGAATTCAATGGAATAGAATGGAATGGAATGGAATGGAATGAACCCGAGTAGAACGGAATGGAATGGAATGGAGTTGAATGGAATGGAATGGAATGGAATGGAATGGAATGGAATGGAATGGAATGGAATGCAATGGAATGGAATGGAATGGAATGGAATGGAATGGAATGGAATGGAATGCAATGGAATGGAATTGAATGGAATTCAGTGGAATATAATGGAATGGAATGGAATGGAATGGAATGGAATGGAATGGAATGGAATGGATTGGAATGGAATCAACACGAGTAGAACGGAATGGAATGGAATGGAAAGGAATGGAATGGAATGGAATGGAATGGAATGGAATGGAATGGAATGGAATGGAATCGAATGGAATCGAATGGAATCGAATGGAATGGAATGGAAGGGAGTGGAATGGAATGGAATGGAATGGAATGGAATCAACCCGAGTAGAATGGAATGGATTGGAATGGAATGGAATGGAATGGAATGGAATGGAATGGAATGGAATGGAATCGAATGGAATCGAATGGAACCGAATGGAATCGAATGGAAGAGAATGGAATGGAATGGAATGGAATAAACCCGAGTAGAATGGAATGGATTGGAATGGAATGGAATGGAATGGAATGGAATGGAATCAAATGGAATCGAATGGAATCGAATGGAATGGAATGGAATGGAATGGAATCAACCCGAGTAGAACGGAATGGAATGGAATGGAATGGAATGGAATGGAACGGAATGGAATGGCATGGAATGGAATGGAATTCAATGGAATAGAATGGAATGGAATGGAATGGAATGGAATGGAATGGAATGGAATCGAATGGAATCGAATGGAATCGAATGGAATGGAATGGAATAGAATGGAATCAACCCGAGTAGAAAGGAATCGAATGGAATGGAATGGAACCGAATGGAATGGAATGGAATAGAATGGAATCAACCCGAGTAGAAAGGAATCGAATGGAATGGAATGGAATCGAATGGAATGGACTGGAATGAAATGGAAAGGAATGGAATAGACTGGAATGGAATGGAATGGAATCAACACGAGTAGAATGGAATGGATTGGAATGGAATGGAATGGAATCGAATGGAATCAAATGGAACCGAATGGAATGGAATGGAAGGGAATGGAATGGAATGGAATGGAATGGAATGGAATGGAATCAACCCGAGTACAATGGAATGGATTGGAATGGAATGGAATATAATGTAATGGAATGGAATGGAATCGAATGGAATCGAATGGAATGGAATGGAATGGAATGGAATGGAATGGAATGGAATGGAATGGAATGGAATTCTATGGAATGGAATGGAATGGAATGGAATGGAATGGAATCAACCCGAGTAGAACGGAATGGAATGGAATGGAATGGAATGGAATGGAATGGAATGGAATGGAATGGAATGGAATGGAGTGGAGTGGAGTGGAGTGGAATGGAATGGAATGGAATGGAATGGAATGGAATGGAATGGAATGGAATGGAATTCAATGGAATAGAATGGAATGGAATGGAATGGAATGGAATCAACTCGAGTAGAAAGGAATGGAATGGAATGGAATGGAATGGAATGGAATGGAATGGAATGGAATGGAATGCAATGAAATGGAATGGAATGGAATGGAATCGAATGGAATGGACTGGAATGAAATGGAATGGAATGGAATGGAATGGAATGGAATGGAATGGAATGGAATGGAATTGAATGGAATCAACCCGAGTAGAATGGAATGGATTGGAATGGAATGGAATGGAATGGAATCGAATGGAATGGAATGGAATCGAATGGAATGGAAAGGAATGGAATGGACGCGAGTAGAACGGAATGGAATGGAATGGAATGGAATGGAGTGGAATGGAATGGAATGGAATGGAATGGAATGGAATGGAATGAACCCGAGTAGAACGGAATGGAATGGAATGGAATGGAATGGAATGGAATGGAATGGAATGGAATGGAATGGAATTTAATGGAATGGAATGGAAAGGAATGGAATGGAATGGAATCAACCCGAGTAGAATGGAATGGGTAGGAATGGAATGGAATGGAATGGAATGTAATTCAATAGAATAGAATGGAAGGGAATGGAAAGGAATGGAATGGAATGGAATTGAATGGAATGGAATCGAATGGAATGGAATGGAATGGAATCAACCCGAGAAGATTGGAATGGATTGGAATGGAGTGGAATGGAATGGAATGGAATGGAATGGAATGTAATCGAATGGAATCGAATGGAATGGAATGGAATGGAATGGAATGGAATGGAATGGAATGGAATTCAATGCAATAGAATGGAATGGAAAGGAATGGAATGGAATCAACCCGACAAGAATGGAATGGATTGTAATGGAATGGAATGGAATGGAATGGAATGGAATGGAATGGAATGGAATGGAATCGAATGGAATGGAATGGAATGGAATGGAATGGAATGGAATGGAATGGAATGGAATGGAATGGAATCGAATGGAATGGAATGGAATGGAATGGAATCGGATGGAATCGAATGGAATGGAATGGAATGGAATGGAATGGAATGGAATGGAATGGAATGGAATGGAATGGAATGGAATCAACCCGAGTAGATTGGAATGGATTGGAATGGAATGGAATGGAATGGAATGTAATTCAATAGAATGGAATGGAGGGGAATGGAAAGGAATGGAATGGAATGGAATGGAATGGAATGGAATCGAATGGAATCAAATGGAATCGAATGGAATGGAGTGGAATAGAGTGGAATCAACCCGAATAGAACGGAACGGAACGGAACGGAACGGAACGGAACGGAACGGAATTTAATGGAGTGAAAAGGAATGGAATCAAATGGAGTAGAATGGAACAGAATGGAATGGAATGGAAGGGAATGGAATGGAATGGAATGGAATGGAATGGAATGGAATGGAATGGAATCAACCCGAGTAGAACGGAATGGAATGGAATGGAATGGAATGGAATGCAATGGAATGCATTGGAATGGAATGGAATGGAATGGAATGGAATTCAATGGAATGGAATGGAATGGAATGGAATGGAATTGAATGGAATGGAATCAACCCGAGTAGAACGGAATGGAATGGAATGGAATGGAATGGAATGGAATGGAATGGAATGGAATGGAATGGAATGGAATGGAGTGGAATTGATTCGAATGGAATGGAATGGAATGGAAAGGAATGGAATGGTATCGAAAGGAATGGAATGGAATGGAATGCAATGGAATGGAATGGAATGGAATGGAATGGAATGGAATGGAATGGAATGGAATGGAATCAACCCGAGTAGAATGGAATGGAAAGGAATGGAATGGAATGGAATGGAATTCTATGGAATGGAATTCAATGGAATAGAATGGAATGGAATGGAATGGAATGGAATGGAATGAACCCGAGTAGAATGGAATGGAATGGAATGGAATTGAATTGAATGGAATGGAATGGAATGGAATGGAATCGAATGGAATCGAATGGAATGGAATGGAATGGAATGGAATTCAATAGAATTGAAGGGAATGGAATGGAATGGAATGGAATGGAATGGAATGGAATGGAATGGAATGGAATCGAATGGAATCGAATGGAATCGAATGGAATGGAGTGGAATAGAATGGAATCAACCCGAATAGAACGGAACGGAACGGAACGGAACGGAACGGAATGGAATGGAGTGAAATGGAATGGAATCGAATGGAATCGAAAGGAACCGAATGGAATGGAATGGAAGGGAATGGAATGGAATTGAATGGAATGGAATGGATTGGAATAAACCCGAGTAGAATGGAATGGATTGGAATGGAATGGAATGGAATGGAATGCAATGCAATGGAATGGAATGGAATGGAATGGAATGGAACGGAATGGACCCGACTAGAACGGAATGAAATGGAATGGAATGGAATGGAATGGAATGAACCGGAGTAGAACGGAATGGAATGGAATGGAATGGAATGGAATGGAATGGAATCGAAAGGAATGGAATGGAATGGAATGGAATGGAATGGAATGGAATGGAATGGAATTTAATCGAATGAAATCGAATGGAATGGAATGGAAAGGAATGGAATCGAATGGAACGGAAAGGAATGGAATGGAATGGAATGGAATGGAATGGAATGGAATGGAATGGAATGGAATGGAATGGAATGGAATCGAATGGATTGGAATGGAATCGAATGGAATGGAATGGAATGGAATGGAATGGAATGGAATGGAATCAACACAAGTAGAATGGAATGGATTGGAATGGATTGGAATGGAATGGAATGGAATTCAATGGAATAGAATGAAATGGAATGGAATGGAATGGAATGGAATGGAATGGAATGGAATGGAATGGAATGGAATGGAATCGAGTCGAATGGAATGGAGTGGAAGAGAATGGAATCAACACGAGTAGAACGGAATGGAATGGAACGGAATGGAACGGAACGGAACGGAATGGAACGGAACGGAATGGAATGGAGTGAAATGGAATGGAATCGAATGGAATCGAATGGAATCGAATGGAATGGAATGGAACGGAATGGAATGGAATGGACTGGAATGGAATGGAATCAACCCGAGTAGAATGGAATGGAATGCAATGGAATGGAATGGAATGGAATGGAATGGAATGGAATTCTATGGAATGGAATTCAATGGAATAGAATGGAATGGAATGGAATGGAATGAACCCGAGTAGAACGGAATGGAATGGAATGGAATTGAATGGAATGGAATGGAATGGAATGGAATGGAATCGAATGGAATCGAATGGAATGGAATGGAAAGGAATGGAATGGAATGGAATCGAATGGAATGGAATGGAATCGAATCGAATCGAATGGAATGAAATGGAATGGAATGGAATGGAATGGAATGGAATGGAATGGAATGCAATCAACCCGATTGATTGGAATGGATTGGAATGGAATGAAATGGAATGCAATGGAATTCAATGGAAAAAATGAAATGGAATGGAATGGAATGGAATGGAATAGAATCGAATGGAATCGAATGGAATCGAATGGAATGGAGTGGAATAGAATGGAATCAACCCGAGTAGAATGGAATGGAATGGAACGGAACGGAATGGAACGGAAAGGAACGGAACCGAATGGAATGGAGTGAAATGGAATGGAATCGAATGGAATCGAACGGAACCGAATGGAATGGAAAGAAGGGAACGGAATGGAATGGAATGGAATGGAATGGAATGGAATAAACCCGAGTAGAATGGAATGGATTGGAATGGAATGGAATGGAATGGAATGGAATGGAATGGAATGGAATGGAATTCAATAGAATAGAATGGAATGGAATGGAATGGAATGGAATGGAATGGAATGGAATGGAATGGAATGGAATCGAATGGAATCGAATGGAATCGAATGGAATGGAGTGGAATAGAATGGAATCAACCCGAATAGAACGGAACGGAACGGAAGGGAACTGAACGGAATGGAATGGAGTGAAATGGAATGGAATCGAATGGAATCGAAAGGAACCGAATGGAATGGAATGGAAGGGAATGGAATGGAATTGAATGGAATGGAATGGATTGGAATCACCCCGAGTAGAATGGAATGGATTGGAATGGAATGGAATGGAATCAAATGCAATGCAATGGAATGGAATGGAATGGAATGGAATGGAACGGAATGGACCCGAGTAGAACGGAATGGAATGGAATGGAATGGAATGGAATGGAATGGAATGAAATGAACCGGAGTAGAACGGAATGGAATGGAATGGAATGGAATGGAATGGAATGGAATGGAATCGAAAGGAATGGAATGGAATGGAATGGAATGGAATGGAATGGAATGGAATTTAATCGAATGCAATCGAATGGAATGGAATGGAACGGAATGGAATCGAGTGGAACGGAAAGGAATGGAATGGAATGGAATGGAATGGAATGGAATGGAATGGAATGCAATGGAATGGAATGGAATGGAATGGAATGGAATGGAATGGAATGGAATGGAATCGAATGGATTGGAATGGAATGGAATGGAATGGAATGGAATTGAATGGAATGGAATGGAATGGAATCAACACGAGTAGAATGGAATGGATTGGAATGGAATTAAATGGAATGGAATGGAATTCCATGGAATAGAATGAAATGGAATGGAATGGAATGGAATGGAATGGAATCGAATGGAATCGAATGGAATCGAATGGAATGGAGTGGAAGAGAATGGAATCAACTCGAGTAGAACGGAATGGAATGGAACGGAATGGAACGGAACGGAACGGAATGGAACGGAACGGAATGGAATGGAGTGAAATGGAATGGAATCGAATGGAATCGAATGGAACCGAATGGAATGGAATGGAACGAATTCGAATGGAATGGACTGGAATGGAATGGAATCAAGCCTAGTAGAATGTAATTGATTGGAATGGAATGGAATGGAATGGAATGGAATTGAATCGAATGGAATCGAATGGAATGGAATGGAATGGAATGGAATGGAATGGAATGGAATGGAATCAACCCGAGTAGAAGGGAATGGAATGGAATGGAATGGAATGGAATGGAATGGAATGGAATGGAATGGAATGGAATGGAATGGAATGGAATTGAATGGAATCGAATGGAATGGAATGGAATAGAATGGAATCAACCCGAGTAGAACGGAATGCAATGGAATGGAATGGAATGGAATGGAATGGAATGGAATGGAATGGAATTGAGTGGAATGGAATGGAATGGAATGGAATGGAATCGAATGGAATGGAATGGAATGGAATGGAATGGAATCAACACGAGTAGAACGGAATGGAATGGAATGGAATGGAATGGAATGGAATGGAATGGAATGGAATGGAATGGAATTCTATGGAATGGAATGGAATGGAATGGAATCAACCCGAGTAGAACGGAATGGAATGGAATGGAAAGGAATGGAATGGAATTCAATGGAATGGAACGGAATGGAATGGAATGGAATGGAATGGAATGGAATGGAATGGAATGGAATGGAGTGGAATGGAATGGAATGGAATGGAATGGAATGGAATGGAATTCAATGGAATAGAATGGAATGGAATGGAATAGAATGGAATGGAATGGAATTGAATCGAATGGAATGGAATGGAATGGAATGGAATGGAATGCAATGGAATGGAATGGAATGGAATCAATCCGAGTATAACGGAATGGATTGGAATGGAAAGGAATGGAATGGAATGGAATGGAATGAATGGAATGGAATGGAATGGAATGGAATCGAATGGAATCGAATGGAATCGAATGGAATGGAACGGAATGGAATGGAATGGAATGGAATCGAATGGAATGGAATGGAATGGAATGGAATCGAATGGAATGGAATGGAATGGAATGGAATGGAATGGAATGGAATGGAATGGAATCAACCCGAGTAGAACGGAATGGAATGGAATGGAATGGAATGGAATGGAATGGAATGGAATGGAATGGAATGGAATGGAATGGAATGGAATTCAATGGAATATAATGGAATGGAATGGAATGGAATGGAATGGAATGGAATGGAATGGAATGGATTGGAATGGAATCAACAAAAGTAGAACGGAATGGAATGGAATGGAAAGGAATGGAATGGAATGGAATGGAATGTAATGGAATGGAATGGAATGGAATGGAATCGAATGGAATCGAATGGAATCGAATGGAATGGAATGGAAGGGAATGGAATGGAATGGAATGGAATGGAATGGAATCAACCCGAGTAGAATGGAATGGATTGGAATGGAATGGAATGGAATGGAATGGAATGGAATGGAATCGAATGGAATCGAATGGAACCGAATGGAATGGAATGGAAGGGAATGGAATGGAATGGAATGGAATGGAATGGAATCAACCCGAGTAGAATGGAATGGATTGGAATGGAATGGAATGGAATGGAATGGAATGGAATGGAATGGAATGGAATCGAATGGAATCGAATGGAATCGAATGGAATGGAATGGAATCAACCCGAGTAGAACGGAATGGAATGGAATGGAATGGAATGGAATGGAATGGAATGGAACGGAATGGGATGGAATGGAATGGAATGGAATTCAATGGAATAGAATGGAATGGAATGGAATGGAATGGAATGGAATGGAATGGAATGGAATCGAATGGAATCGAATGGAATCGAATGGAATGGAATGGAATGGAATGGAATAAACACGAGTAGAATGGAATGGATTGGAATGGAATGGAATGGAATGGAATCGAATGGAATCAAATGGAACCGAATGGAATGGAATGGAAGGGAATGGAATGTAATGGAATGGAATCAACCCGAGTACAATGGAATGGATTGGAATGGAATGGAATGGAATGGAATGGAATGGAATGGAATGGAATTCAATGGAATGGAATGGGATGGAATGGAATGGAATGGAATGGAATGAACCCGATTTGAACGGAATGGAATGGAATGGGATGGAATGGAATGGAATGGAATGGAATGGAATGGAATGGAATGGAATGGAATTGATTCGAATGGAATGGAATGGAATTTAATGGAATGGAATGGTATCGAAAGGAATGGAATGGAATGGAATGCAATGGAATGGAATGGAATGGAATGGAATGGAATGGAATGGAATGGAATGGAATGGAATCAACCCGAGTAGAATGGAGTGGATTGGAATGGAATGGAATGGAATGGAATGGAATTCAATGGAATAGAATGAAATGGAATGGAATGGAATTGAATGGAATGGAATGGAATAGGATGGAATCGGATGGAATGGAGTGGAATGGAATGGAATGGAATGGAATGGAATGGAATGGAATGGAATCAACCCGAGTAGAACGGAATGGAATGGAATGGAATGGAATGGAACGGAACGGAACGGAACGGAACGGAATGGAATGGAATGGAATGGAATGGAATGGAATGGAATGGAATGGAATGGAATTCAATGGAATAGAATGGAATGTAATGGAATAGAATGGAATGGAATGGAATTGAATCGAATGGAATAGAATGGAATGGAATGCAATGGAATGGAATGGAATGCAATCAATCCGAGTAGAACGGAATGGATTGGAATGGAAAGGAATGGAATGGAATGGAATGGAATGAATGGAATGGAATGGAATGGAATGGAATCGAATGGAATCGAATGGAATCGAATGGAATCGAATGGAATGGAACGGAATGGAATGGAATGGAATGGAATCGAATGGAAAGGAATGGAATGGAATGGAATCGAATGGAATGGAATGGAATGGAATGGAATGGAATGGAATGGAATGGAATGGAATGGAATGGAATGGAATGGAATCAACCCGAGTAGAACGGAATGGAATGGAATGGAATGGAATGGAATGGAATGGAATGGAATGGAATGGAATTCAATGGAATATAATGGAATGGAATGGAATGGAATGGAATGGAATGGAATGGAATGGAATGGATTGGAATGGAATCAACACGAGTAGAACGGAATGGAATGGAATGGAAAGGAATGGAATGGAATGGAATGGAATGGAATGGAATGGAATGGAATCGAATGGAATCGAATGGAATGGAATGGAATGGAATGGAATGGAATGGAATGGAATGGAATGGAATGGAATCAACCCGAGTAGAATGGAATGGATTGGAATGGAATGGAATGGAATGGAATGGAATGGAATGGAATCGAATGGAATCGAATGGAACCGAATGGAATGGAATGGAAGTGAATGGAATGGAATGGAATGGAATGGAATGGAATCAACCCGAGTAGAATGGAATGGATTGGAATGGAATGGAATGGAATGGAATGGAATGGAATGGAATGGAATGGAATGGAATCGAATGGAATGGAATGGAATCGAATGGAATGGACTGGAATGAAATGGAAAGGAATGTAATAGACTGGAATGGAATGGAATGGAATCAACACGAGTAGAATGGAATGGATTGGAATGGAATGGAATGGAATCGAATGGAATCAAATGGAACCGAATGGAATGGAATGGAAAGGAATGGAATGGAATGGAAGGGAATGGATTGGAATGGAATCAACCCGAGTACAATGGAATGGATTGGAATGGAATGGAATATAATGTAATGGAATGGAATGGAATCGAATGGAATCGAATGGAATGGAATGGAATGGAATGGAATGGAATGGAATGGAATGGAATCAACCCGAGTAGAACGGAATGGAATGGAATGGAATGGAATGGAATGGAATGGAATGGAATGGAATGGAATGGAATGGAATGGAATGGAATTCTATGGAATGGAATGGAATGGAATGGAATGGAATGGAATGGAATGGAATGGAATGGATTGGAATGGAATCAACACGAGTAGAACGGAATGGAAAGGAATGGAATGGAATGGAATGGAATGGAATGGAATGGAATGGAATGGAATGGAATGGAATGGAATGGAATGGAATCGAATGGAATCGAATGGAATCGAATGGAATGGAATTGAATGGAATGGAATCGAATGGAATGGAACGGAATGGAATGGAATGGAATGGAATGGAATGGAATGGAATGGAATTCAATGGAATAGAATGGAATGGAATGAAATGGAATGGAATCAACCCGACAAGAATGGAATGGATTGTAATGGAATGGAATGGAATGGAATGGAATGGAATGGAATGGAATGTATTCGAATGGAATGGAATGGAATGGAATGGAATGGAATGGAATGGAATGGAATGGAATGGAATGGAATCAACCCGAGTAGAACGGAATGGAATGGAATCGAATGGAATCGAATGGAATGCAATGGAATGGAATGGAATGGAATGGAATCGAATGGAATGGAACGGAATGGAACGGAATGGAATGGAATGGAATGGAATGGAATGGAATGGAATGGAATTCAATGGAATAGAATGGAATGGAATGAAATGGAATGGAATCAACCCGACAAGAATGGAATGGATTGTAATGGAATGGAATGGAATGGAATGGAATGGAATCGAATCGAATGGAATCGAATGGAATGGAATGGAATGGAATGGAATGGAATGGAATCGAATGGAATGGAATGGAATGGAATGGAATCAACCCGAGTAGATTGGAATGGATTGGAATGGAATGGAATGGAATTGAATGGAATTCAATGGAAAAAATGAAATGGAATGGAATGGAATGGAATGGAATGGAATGGAATGGAATCGAATGGAATGGAATGGAATGGAATGGAATCGAATGGAATCGAATGGAATGGAAAGGAATGGAATCAACCCGAGAAGATTGGAATGGATTGGAATGGAATGGAATGGAATGGAATGGAATGGAATTCAATGGAAAAAATGAAATGGAATGGAATGGAATGGAATGGAATGGAATGGAATGGAATGGAATGGAATCGAATGGAATCGAATGGAATGGAGTGGAATAGAATGGAATCAACCCGAGTAGAACGGAATGGAATGGAACGGAACGGAATGGAACGGAACGGAACGGAACGGAACGGAACGGAACCGAATGGAATGGAGTGAAATGGAATGGAATCGAATGGAATCGAATGGCACCGAATGGAATGGAAAGAAGGGAATGGAATGGAATGGAATGGAATGGAATGGAATGGAATGGAATCAACCCGAGTAGAATGGAATGGATTGGAATGGAATGGAATGGAATGGAATGGAATTCAATAGAATAGAACGGAATGGAATGGAATGGAATGGAATGGAATGGAATCGAATGGAATCGAATGGAATCCAATGGAATGGAGTGGAATAGAATGGAATCAACCTGAATAGAACGGAACGGAACGGAACGGAACGGAACGGAACGGAATGGAATTGAGTGAAATGGAATGGAATCGAATGGAATCGAAAGGAACCGAATGGAATGGAATGGAAGGGAATGGAATGGAATGGAATGCAATGGAATGGAATCAACCCGAGTAGAATGGAATGGATTGGAATGGTATGGAATGGAATGGAATGGAATGGAATGGAATAGAATGGAATGGAATGGAATGGAATGGAATGGAATCGAATGGAATGGAATGGAATGGAATGGAAGGGAATGGAATGGAATGGAATGGAATGGAATGGAATCAACCCGAGTAGAATGGAATGGATTGGAATGGAAGGGAATGGAATGGAATGGAATGGAATGGAATGGAATCGAATGGAATCGAATGGAACCGAATGGAATGGAATGGAAGGGAATGGAATGGAATGGAATGGAATGGAATGGAATCAACCCGAGTAAAATGGAATGGATTGGAATGGAATGGAATGGAATGGAATGGAATGGAATGGAATGGAATGGAATCGAATGGAATCGAATGGAATCGAATGGAATGGAATGGAATGGAGTGGAATCAACCCGAGTAGAACGGAATGGAATGGAATGGAATGGAATGGAATGGAATGGAATGGAATGGAACGGAATGGAATGGAATGGAATGGAATGGAATTCAATGGAATAGAATGGAATGGAATGGAATGGAATGGAATGGAATGGAATGGAATGGAATCGAATGGAATCGAATGGAATCGAATGGAATGGAATGGAATAGAATGGAATCAACCCGAGTAGAAAGGAAAGGAATGGAATGGAATGGAATGGAATGGAATGGAATGGAATGCAATGAAATGGAAAGGAATGGAATGGAATCGAATGGAATGGAATGAAATGGAAAGGAATGGAATGGAATCGAATGGAATGGACTGGAATGAAATGGAAAGGAATGGAATAGACTGGAATGGAATGGAATGGAATCAACACGAGTAGAATGGAATGGATTGGAATGGAATGGAATGCAATCGAATGGAATCAAATGGAACCGAATGGAATGGAATGGAATGGAAAGGAATGGAATGGAATGGAATGGAATGGAATGGAATGGAATGGAATCAACCCGAGTAGAACGGAATGGTATGGAATGGAATGGAATGGAATGGAATGGAATGGAATGGAATGGAATGGAATGGAATTCTATGGAATGGAATGGAATGGAATGGAATGGAATGGAATGGAATCAACCCGAGTAGAACGGAATGGAATGGAATGGAATGGAATGGAATGGAATGGAATGGAATGGAATGGAATGGAATGGAACGGAGTGGAGTGGAGTGGAGTGGAATGGAATGGAATGGAATGGAAGGGAATGGAATCAACTCGAGTAGAAAGGAATGGAATGGAATGGAATGGAATGGAATGGAATGCAATGAAATGGAATGGAATGGAATGGAATCGAATGGAATGGACAGGAATGAAATGGAATGAAATGGAATGGAATGGAATGGAATGGAATGGAATGGAATGGAATGGAATCAACCCGAGTAGAATGGAATGGATTGGAATGGAATGGAATGGAATGGAATCGAATGGAATGGAATGGAATCGAATGGAATGGAAAGGAATGGAATGGACGCGAGTAGAACGGAATGGAATGGAATGGAATGGAATGGAATGGAATGGAATGGAATGGAATGGAATGGAATGGAATGGAATGGAATGGAATGAACCCGAGTAGAACGGAATGGAATGGAATGGAATGGAATGGAATGGAATGGAATTTAATGGAATGGAATGGAAAGGAATGGAATGGAATGGAATCAACCCGAGTAGAATGGAATGGGTAGGAATGGAATGGAATGGAATGGAACGTAATTCAATAGAATAGAATGGAAGGGAATGGAAAGGAATGGAATGGAATGTAATGGAATGGAATGGAATCGAATGGAATCGAATGGAATCGAACGGAATGGAGTGGAATAGAATGGAATCAACCCGAATAGAACGGAACGGAACGGAACGGAACGGAACGGAACGGAATGGAATGGAGTGAAATGGAACGGAATCAAATGGAATCGAATGGAACCGAATGGAATGGAATGGAAGGGAATGGAATGCAGTGGAATGGAATGGACTGGAATGGAATCAACCCGAGTAGAATGGAATGGACTGGAATGGAATGGAATGGAATGGAATGGAATGGAATGGAATGGAATGGAATGGAATGGAATCAACCCGAGTAGAATGGAATGGAATGGAATGGAATGGAATGGAATTCAATGGAATGGAATTCAATGGAATAGAATGGAATGGAATGGAATGGAATGGAATGGAATGAACCCGAGTAGAACGGAATGGAATGGAATGGAATTGAATTGAATGGAATGGAATGGAATGGAATGGAATCGAATGGAATCGAATGGAATGGAATGGAATGGAATGGAATGGAATGGAATCGAATGGAATGGAATGGAATGGAATCGAATCGAATGGAATGCAATGGAATGGAATGGAATGGAATGGAATGGAATGGAATGGAATGGAATGGAATGGAATGGAATGGAATGGAATGGAATCAACCCGAGTAGATTGGAATGGATTGGAATGGAATGAAATGGAATGGAATGGAATTCAATGGAAAAAATGAAATGGAATGGAATGGAATGGAATGGAATGGAATGGAATAGAATCGAATGGAATCGAATGGAATCGAATGGAATGGAGTTGAATAGAATGGAATCAACCCGAGTAGAAAGGAATGGAATGGAACGGAACGGAACGGAACGGAACGGAACGGAACGGAATGGAGTGAAATGGAATGGAATCGAATGGAATCGAACGGAAACGAATGCAATGGAAAGAAGGGAACGGAATGGAATGGAATGTAATGGAATGGAATGGAATAAACCCGAGTAGAATGGAATGGATTGGAATGGAATGGAATGGAATGGAATGGAATGGAATGGAATGGAATGGAATGGAATTCAATAGAATAGAATGGAATGGAATGGAATGGAATGGAATGGAATCGAATCGAATGGAATCGAATGGAATCGAATGGAATGGAGTGGAATAGAATGGAATCAACCCGAATAGAACGGAACGGAACGCAACGGAACGGAACGGAATGGAATGGAGTGAAATGGAATGGAATCGAATGGAATCGAAAGGAACCGAATGGAATGGAATGGAAGGGAATGGAATGGAATTGAATGGAATGGAATGGATTGGAATCAACCCGAGTAGAATGGAATGGATTGGAATGGAATGGAATGGAATCAAATGCAATGCAATGGAATGGAATGGAATGGAATGGAATGGAACGGAATGGACCCGAGTAGAACGGAATGGAATGGAATGGAATGGAATGGAATGGAATGGAATGAACCGGAGTAGAACGGAATGGAATGGAATGGAATGGAATGGAATGGAATGGAATCGAAAGGAATGGAATGGAATGGAATGGAATGGAATGGAATGGAATGGAATGGAATAGAATGGAATGGAATGGAATCAACACGAGTAGAATGGAATGGATTGGAATGGAATGGAATGGAATGGAATGGAATGGAATCGAATGGATTGGAATAGAATGAAATGGAATGGAATGGAATGGAATAGAATGGAATGGAATGGAATGGAATGGAATCGAATGGAATCGAATGGAATCGAATGGAATGGAGTGGAAGAGAATGGAATCAACTCGAGTAGAACGGAATGGAATGGAACGGAATGTAACGGAACGGAACGGAATGGAACGGAACGGAATGGAATGGAGTGAAATGGAATGGAATCGAATGGAATCGAATGGAACCGAATGGAATGGAATGGAACGGAATGGAATGGAATGAACTGGAATGGAATGGAATCAACCCTAGTAGAATGTAATGGATTGGAATGGAATGGAATGGAATGGAATGGAATGGAATGGAATCGAATGGAATCGAATGGAATGGAATGGAATGGAATGGAAAGGAATGGAATCAACCCGAGTAGAAGGGAATGGAATGGAATGGAATGGAATGGAATGGAATGGAATGGAATGGAATGGAATGGAAAGGAATGGAATGGAATGGAATTCAATGGAATGGAATGGAATGGAATGGAATGGAATGGAATGGAATGGAATCGAATGGAATTGAATGGAATCGAATGGAATGGAATGGAATAGAATGTAATCAACCCGAGTAGAACGGAATGGAATGGAATGGAATGGAATGGAATGGAATGGAATGGAATGGAATGGAATGGAATGGAATTGAGTGGAATGGAATGGAATGGAATGGAATGGAATCGAATGGAATGGAATGGAATGGAATGGAAAGGAATGGAATCAACACGAGTAGAACGGAATGGAATGGAATGGAATGGAATCAACCCGAGTAAAATGGAATGGATTGGAATGGAATGGAATGGAATGGAATGGAATGGAATGGAATGGAATGGAATCGAATGGAATCGAATGGAATCGAATGGAATGGAATGGAATGGAGTGGAATCAACCCGAGTAGAACGGAATGGAATGGAATGGAATGGAATGGAATGGAATGGAATGGAATGGAATGGAATGCAATGGAATGGAATGGAATGGAATTCTATGGAATGGAATGGAAAGGAATGGAATCAACACGAGTAGAACGGAATGGAATGGAATGGAATGGAATGGAATGGAATTCAATGGAATAGAATGGAATGGAATGGAATGGAATGGAATCAACCCGAGTAGAAAGGAATGGAACGGAATGAAATGGAATGGAATGGAATGGAATGGAATGGAATGGAATGGAATGGAATGGAATGGAATCAACCCGAGTAGAATGGAATGGATTGGAATGGAATGGAATGGAATGGAATCGAATGGAATGGAATGGAATCGAAAGGAATGGAAAGGAATGGAATGGACGCGAGTAGAACGAAATGGAATGGAATGGAATGGAATGGAATGGAATGGAATGGAATGGAATTCTATGGAATGGAATGGAATGGAATGGAATGGAATGGAATGGAATGGAATGGAATGGAATGGAATGAACCTGAGTAGAACGGAATGGAATGGAATGGAATGGAATGGAATGGAATGGAATGGAATTTAATGGAATGGAATGGAAAGGAATGGAATGGAATGGAATCAACCCGAGTAGAATGGAATGGGTACGAATGGAATGGAATGGAATGGAACGTAATTCAATAGAATAGAATGGAAGGGAATGGAAAGGAATGGAATGGAATGTAATGGAATGGAATGGAATCGAATGGAATCGAATGGAATCGAACGGAATGGAGTGGAATAGAATGGAATCAACCCGAATAGAACGGAACGGAACGGAACGGAACGGAACGGAACGGAATGGAATGGAGTGAAATGGAACGGAATCAAATGGAATCGAATGGAACCGAATGGAATGGAATGGAAGGGAATGGAATGCAGTGGAATGGAATGGACTGGAATGGAATCAACCCGAGTAGAATGGAATGGACTGGAATGGAATGGAATGGAATGGAATGGAATGGAATGGAATGGAATGGAATGGAATGGAATGGAATCAACCCGAGTAGAATGGAATGGAATGGAATGGAATGGAATGGAATTCAATGGAATGGAATTCAATGGAATAGAATGGAATGGAATGGAATGGAATGGAATGGAATGAACCCGAGTAGAACGGAATGGAATGGAATGGAATTGAATGGAATGGAATGGAATGGAATGGAATGGAATCGAATGGAATCGAATGGAATGGAATGGAATGGAATGGAATGGAATGGAATCGAATGGAGTGGAATGGAATGGAATCCAATCGAATGGAATGCAATGGAATGGAATGGAATGGAATGGAATGGAATGGAATGGAATGGAATGGAATCAACCCGAGTAGATTGGAATGGATTGGAATGGAATGAAATGGAATGGAATGGAATTCAATGGAAAAAATGAAATGGAATGGAATGGAATGGAATGGAATAGAATCGAATGGAATCGAATGGAATCGAATGGAATGGAGTTGAATAAGATGGAATCAACCCGAGTAGAATGGAATGGAATGGAACGGAACGGAACGGAACGGAACGGAACGGAACGGAACGGAACGGAATGGAGTGAAATGGAATGGAATCGAATGGAATCGAACGGAACCGAATGGAATGGAAAGAAGGGAACGGAATGGAATGGAATGGAATGGAATGGAATGGAATAAACCCGAGTAGAATGGAATGGATTGGAATGGAATGGAATGGAATGGAATGGAATGGAATGGAATGGAATTCAATAGAATAGAATGGAATGGAATGGAATGGAATGGAATGGAATGGAATCGAATCGAATGGAATCGAATGGAATCGAATGGAATGGAGTGGAATAGAATGGAATCAACCCGAATAGAACGGAACGGAACAGAACGGAACGGAACGGAATGGAATGGAGTGAAATGGAATGGAATCGAATGGAATCGAAAGGAACCGAATGGAATGGAATGGAAGGGAATGGAATGGAATTGAATGGAATGGAATGGATTGGAATCAACCCGAGTGGAATGGAATGGATTGGAATGGAATGGAATGGAATCAAATGCAATGCAATGGAATGGAATGGAATGGAATGGAATGGAACGGAATGGACCCGAGTAGAACGGAATGGAATGGAATGGAATGGAATGGAATGGAATGAACCGGAGTAGAACGGAATGGAATGGAATGGAATGGAATGGAATGGAATGGAATGGAATCGAAAGGAATGGAATGGAATGGAATGGAATGGAATGGAATGGAATGGAATGGAATAGAATGGAATGGAATGGAATCAACACGAGTAGAATGGAATGGATTGGAATGGAATGGAATGGAATGGAATGGAATGGAATCGAATGGATTGGAATAGAATGAAATGGAATGGAATGGAATGGAATAGAATGGAATGGAATGGAATGGAATGGAATGGAATCGAATGGAATCGAATGGAATCGAATGGAATGGAGTGGAAGAGAATGGAATCAACTCGAGTAGAACGGAATGGAATGGAACGGAATGGAACGGAACGGAACGGAATTTAACGGAACGGAATGGAATGGAGTGAAATGGAATGGAATCGAATGGAATTGAATGGAACCGAATGGAATGGAATGGAACGGAATGGAATGGAATGAACTGGAATGGAATGGAATCAACCCTAGTAGAATGTAATGGATTGGAATGGAATGGAATGGAATGGAATGGAATGGAATGGAATGGAATCGAATGGAATGGAATGGAATGGAATGGAATGGAATGGAATGGAATGGAATCAACCCGAGTAGAAGGGAATGGAATGGAATGGAATGGAATGGAATGGAATGGAATGGAATGGAATGGAATGGAATGGAAAGGAATGGAATGGAATGGAATTCAATGGAATGGAATGGAATGGAATGGAATGGAATGGAATGGAATGGAATGGAATCGAATGGAATTGAATGGAATCGAATGGAATGGAATGGAATAGAATGTAATCAACCCGAGTAGAACGGAATGGAATGGAATGGAATGGAATGGAATGGAATGGAATGGAATGGAATGGAATGGAATGGAATGGAATGGAATTGAGTGGAATGGAATGGAATGGAATGGAATGGAATCGAATGGAATGGAATGGAAAGGAATGGAAAGGAATGGAATCAACACGAGTAGAACGGAATGGAATGGAATGGAATGGAATGGAATGGAATGGAATGGAATGGAATGGAATTCTATGGAATGGAATGGAACGGAATGGAATCAACCCGAGTAGAACGGAATGGAATGGAATAGAAAGGAATGGAATGGAATGGAATGGAATGGAATGGAATGGAATTCAATGGAATGGAACGGAATGGAATGGAATGGAATGGAATGGAATGGAATGGAATGGAATGGAGTGGAATGGAATGGAATGGAATGGAATGGAATGGAATGGAATTCAATGGAATAGAATGGAATGGAATGGAATGGAATGGAATCAACCCGAGTAGAATGGAATGGATTGGAATGGAATGGAATGGAATGGAATCGAATGGAATGGAATGGAATCGAAAGGAATGGAAAGGAATGGAATGGACACGAGTAGAACGGAATGGAATGGAATGGAATGGAATGGAATGGAATGGAATGGAATGGAATGGAATGGAATGGAATGAACCCGAGTAGAACGGAATGGAATGGAATGGAATGGAATGGAATGGAATGGAATGGAATGAACCCGAGTAGAACGGAATGGAATGGAATGGAATGGAATGGAATGGAATGGAATGGAATGGAATGGAATGGAATGGAATGGAATCAACCCGAGTAGAATGGAATGGATAGGAATGGAATGGAATGGAATGGAATGTAATTCAATAGAATGGAATGGAGGGGAATGGAAAGGAATGGAATGGAATGGAATGGAATGGAATGGAATGGAATCGAATGGAATCGAATGGAATGGAGTGGAATAGAGTGGAATCAACCCGAATAGAACGGAACGGAACGGAACGGAACGGAACGGAAGGGAACGGAATTTAATGGAGTGAAATGGAATGGAATCAAATGGAGTGGAATGGAACAGAATGGAATGGAATGGAAGGGAATGGAATGGAATGGAATGGAATGGAATGGAATGGAATGGAATGGAATGGAATGGAATGGAATGGAATCAACCCGAGTAGAACGGAATGGAATGGAATGGAATGGAATGGAATGGAATGGAATGGAATGCATTGGAATGGAATGGAATGGAATGGAATGGAATGGAATGGAATGGAATTCAATGGAATGGAATGGAATGGAATGGAATGGAATGGAATTGAATGGAATGGAATCAACCCGAGTAGAATGGAGTGGATTGGAATGGAATGGAATGGAATGGAATGGAATTCAATGGAATAGAATGAAATGGAATGGAATGGAATTGAAAGGAATGGAATGGAATAGAATGGAATCAGATGGAATGGAGTGGAATGGAATGGAATGGAATGGAATGGAATGGAATCGAATGGAATGGAATGGAATGGAATGGAATGGAATGGAATGGAATGGAATGGAATGGAATCAACCCGAGTAGAACGGAATGGAATGGAATGGAATGGAATGGAATGGAATGGAATGGAATGGAATGGAATGGAATGGAATGGAATGGAATTCAATGGAATGGAATGGAATGGAATGGAATAGAATGGAATGGAATGGAATTGAATCGAATGGAATGGAATGGAATGGAATGGAATGGAATGGAATGGAATTCAATGGAATGGAATGGAATTCAATGGAATCGAATGGAATCGAATGGAATGGAATGGAATGGAATGGAATGGAACGGAACGGAATGGAATGGAATGGAATGGAATGGAATGGAATTCCATGGAATAGAATGGAATGGAATGAAATGGAATGGAATCAACCCGACAAGAATGGAATTGATTGTAATGGAATGGAATGGAATGGAATGGAATGGAATGGAAAGGAATGGAATGGAATGGAATCAACCCGAGTAGAACGGAATGGAATGGAATCGAATGGAATCGAATGGAATGCAATGGAATGGAATGGAATGGAATGGAATGTAATCGAATGGAATGGAATGGAATGGAATGGAATCGAATGGAATCGAATGGAATGGAATGGAATGGAATGGAATGGAATGGAATGGAATGGAATGGAATGGAATCAACCCGAGTAGATTGGAATGGATTGGAATGGAATGGAATGGAATGGAATGGAATTCAATGGAAAAAATGAAATGGAATGGAATGGAATGGAATGGAATGGAATGGAATCGAATGGAATCGAATGGAATGGAATGGAATGGAATGGAATGGAATGGAATGGAATGGAATCGAATGGAATGGAATGGAATGCAATAGAATCGAATGGAATGGAATGGAATGGAATGGAATGGAATGGAATGGAATGGAATGGAATGGATTGGAATCAACCCGAGAAGATTGGAATGGTTTGGAATGGAATGGAATGGAATGGAATGGAATGGAATGGAATCGAATGGAATCGAATGGAATCGAATGGAATGGAGTGGAATGGAATGGAATCAACCCGAGTAGAACGGAATGGAATGGAACGGAACGGAACGGAACGGAACGGAACGGAACTGAACGGAATGGAATGGAGTGAAATGGAATGGAATCGAATGGAATCGAATGGCACCGAATGGAATGGAAAGAAGGGAATGGAATGGAATGGAATGGAATGGAGTGGAATGGAATCAACCCGAGTAGAATGGAATGGATTGGAATGGAATGGAATGGAATGGAATGGAATTCAATAGAATAGAATGGAATGGAATGGAATGGAATGGAATGGAATCGAATGGAATCGAATGGAATGGAGTGGAATAGAATGGAATCAACCTGAATAGAACGGAACGGAACGGAACGGAACGGAACGGAACGGAATGGAATTGAGTGAAATGGAATGGAATCGAATGGAATCGAAAGGAACCGAATGGAATGGAATGGAAGGGAATGGAATGGAATGGAATGGAATGGAATGGAATCAACCCGAGTAGAATGGAATGGATTGGAATGGAATGGAATGGAATGGAATGGAATGGAATGGAATGGAATGGAATGGAATTCAATGGAATGGAATGGAATGGAATGGAATGGAATGGAATGGAATGAACCCGAGTTGAACGGAATGGAATGGAATGGGATGGAATGGAATGGAATGGAATGGAATGGAATGGAATGGAATGGAATTGATTCGAATGGAATGGAATGGAATTTAATGGAATGGAATGGTATCGAAAGGAATGGAATGGAATGGAATGCAATGGAATGGAATGGAATGGAATGGAATGGAATGGAATGGAATGGAATGGAATGGAATGGAATCAACCCGAGTAGAATGGAGTGGATTGGAATGGAATGGAATGGAATGGAATGGAATTCAATGGAATAGAATGAAATGGAATGGAATGGAATTGAATGGAATGGAATGGAATAGAATGGAATTGGATGGAATGGAGTGGAATGGAATGGAATGGAATGGAATGGAATGGAATGGAATGGAATCGAATGGAATGGAATGGAATCGAATCGAATGGAATGGAATGGAATGGAATGGAATCAACCCGAGTAGAACGGAATGGAATGGAATGGAATGGAATGGAATGGAATGGAATGGAATGGAATGGAATGGAATGGAATGGAATGGAATGGAATGGAATGGAATGGAATTCAATGGAATAGAATGGAATGGAATGGAATAGAATGGAATGGAATGGAATTGAATCGAATGGAATGGAATGGAATGGAATGCAATGGAATGGGATGGAATGGAATCAACCCGAGTAGAACGGAATGGATTGGAATGGAAAGGAATGGAATGGAATGGAATGGAATGAATGGAATGGAATGGAATGGAATGGAATGGAATGGAATGGAATGGAATCGAATGGAATGGAACGGAATGGAATGGAATGGAATGGAATCGAATGGAAAGGAATGGAATGGAATGGAATCGAATGGAATGGAATGGAATGGAATGGAATGGAATGGAATGGAATGGAATGGAATGGAATCAACCCGAGTAGAACGGAATGGAATGGAATGGAATGGAATGGAATGGAATGGAATGGAATGGAATGGAATGGAATGGATTGGAATGGAATCAACACGAGTAGAACGGAATGGAATGGAATGGAAAGGAATGGAATGGAATGGAATGGAATGGAATGGAATGGAATGGAATGGAATCGAATGGAATCGAATGGAATCGAATGGAATGGAATGGAATGGAATGGAATGGAATGGAATCAACCCGAGTAGAACGGAATGGAATGGAGTGGAAAGGAAAGGAATGGAATGGTATGGAATTCAATGGAATGGAATGGAATGGAATGGAATGGAATGGAATGGAATGGAATCAACCCGAGTAGAACGGAATGGAATGGAATGGAATGGAATGGAATGGAATGGAATTCAATGGAATAGAATGGAATGGAATGGAATGGAATGGAATGGAATTGAATGGAATGGAATGGAATGGAATGGAACGGAATGGAATGGAATGGAATGGAATGGAATGGAATGGAATGGAATGGAATGGAATCAACCCGAGTAGAATGGAATGGATTGGAATGGAATGGAATGGAATGGAATGGAATTCCATGGAATAGAATGAAATGGAATGGAATGGAATGGAATGGAATGGAATGGAATGGAATGGAATTCAATGGAATGGAATGGAATCAACCCGAGTAGAATGGAAAGGATTGGAATGGAATGGAATGGAATGGAATGGAATGGAATGGAATCAACCCGAGTAGAACGGAATGGAATGGAATGGAATGGAATGGAATTCAAAGAAATGGAATGGAATGGAACGGAATGGAATGGAATGGAATCAACCCGAGTAGAATGGAATGGATTGGAATGGAATGGAATGGAATGGAATGGAATGGAATGGAATGGAATTCAATAGAATAGAATGGAATGGAATGGAATGGAATGGAATGGAATGGAATCGAATCGAATGGAATCGAATGGAATCGAATGGAATGGAGTGGAATGGAATGGAATCAACCCGAGTAGAACGGAATGGAATGGAACGGAACGGAACGGAACGGAACGGAACGGAACTGAACGGAATGGAATGGAGTGAAATGGAATGGAATCGAATGGAATCGAATGGCACCGAATGGAATGGAAAGAAGGGAATGGAATGGAATGGAATGGAATGGAGTGGAATGGAATCAACCCGAGTAGAATGGAATGGATTGGAATGGAATGGAATGGAATGGAATGGAATTCAATAGAATAGAATGGAATGGAATGGAATGGAATGGAATGGAATCGAATGGAATCGAATGGAATGGAGTGGAATAGAATGGAATCAACCTGAATAGAACGGAACGGAACGGAACGGAACGGAACGGAACGGAATGGAATTGAGTGAAATGGAATGGAATCGAATGGAATCGAAAGGAACCGAATGGAATGGAATGGAAGGGAATGGAATGGAATGGAATGGAATGGAATGGAATCAACCCGAGTAGAATGGAATGGATTGGAATGGAATGGAATGGAATGGAATGGAATGGAATGGAATGGAATTCAATGGAATGGAATGGAATGGAATGGAATGGAATGGAATGGAATGAACCCGAGTTGAACGGAATGGAATGGAATGGGATGGAATGGAATGGAATGGAATGGAATGGAATGGAATGGAATGGAATTGATTCGAATGGAATGGAATGGAATTTAATGGAATGGAATGGTATCGAAAGGAATGGAATGGAATGGAATGCAATGGAATGGAATGGAATGGAATGGAATGGAATGGAATGGAATGGAATGGAATGGAATCAACCCGAGTAGAATGGAGTGGATTGGAATGGAATGGAATGGAATGGAATGGAATTCAATGGAATAGAATGAAATGGAATGGAATGGAATTGAATGGAATGGAATGGAATAGAATGGAATTGGATGGAATGGAGTGGAATGGAATGGAATGGAATGGAATGGAATGGAATGGAATCGAATGGAATGGAATGGAATCGAATCGAATGGAATGGAATGGAATGGAATGGAATCAACCCGAGTAGAACGGAATGGAATGGAATGGAATGGAATGGAATGGAATGGAATGGAATGGAATGGAATGGAATGGAATGGAATGGAATTCAATGGAATAGAATGGAATGGAATGGAATAGAATGGAATGGAATGGAATTGAATCGAATGGAATGGAATGGAATGGAATGCAATGGAATGGGATGGAATGGAATCAACCCGAGTAGAACGGAATGGATTGGAATGGAAAGGAATGGAATGGAATGGAATGGAATGAATGGAATGGAATGGAATGGAATGGAATGGAATGGAATGGAATGGAATGGAATCGAATGGAATGGAACGGAATGGAATGGAATGGAATGGAATCGAATGGAAAGGAATGGAATGGAATGGAATCGAATGGAATGGAATGGAATGGAATGGAATGGAATGGAATGGAATGGAATGGAATGGAATGGAATCAACCCGAGTAGAACGGAATGGAATGGAATGGAATGGAATGGAATGGAATGGAATGGAATTCAATGGAAAAAATGAAATGGAATGGAATGGAATGGAATGGAATAGAATCGAATGGAATCGAATGGAATCGAATGGAATGGAGTTGAATAAGATGGAATCAACCCGAGTAGAATGGAATGGAATGGAACGGAACGGAACGGAACGGAACGGAACGGAACGGAACGGAACGGAATGGAGTGAAATGGAATGGAATCGAATGGAATCGAACGGAACCGAATGGAATGGAAAGAAGGGAACGGAATGGAATGGAATGGAATGGAATGGAATGGAATAAACCCGAGTAGAATGGAATGGATTGGAATGGAATGGAATGGAATGGAATGGAATGGAATGGAATGGAATTCAATAGAATAGAATGGAATGGAATGGAATGGAATGGAATGGAATGGAATCGAATCGAATGGAATCGAATGGAATCGAATGGAATGGAGTGGAATAGAATGGAATCAACCCGAATAGAACGGAACGGAACAGAACGGAACGGAACGGAATGGAATGGAGTGAAATGGAATGGAATCGAATGGAATCGAAAGGAACCGAATGGAATGGAATGGAAGGGAATGGAATGGAATTGAATGGAATGGAATGGATTGGAATCAACCCGAGTAGAATGGAATGGATTGGAATGGAATGGAATGGAATCAAATGCAATGCAATGGAATGGAATGGAATGGAATGGAATGGAACGGAATGGACCCGAGTAGAACGGAATGGAATGGAATGGAATGGAATGGAATGGAATGAACCGGAGTAGAACGGAATGGAATGGAATGGAATGGAATGGAATGGAATGGAATCGAAAGGAATGGAATGGAATGGAATGGAATGGAATGGAATGGAATGGAATGGAATAGAATGGAATGGAATGGAATCAACACGAGTAGAATGGAATGGATTGGAATGGAATGGAATGGAATGGAATGGAATGGAATGGAATCGAATGGATTGGAATAGAATGAAATGGAATGGAATGGAATGGAATAGAATGGAATGGAATGGAATGGAATGGAATCGAATGGAATCGAATGGAATCGAATGGAATGGAGTGGAAGAGAATGGAATCAACTCGAGTAGAACGGAATGGAATGGAACGGAATGGAACGGAACGGAACGGAATTTAACGGAACGGAATGGAATGGAGTGAAATGGAATGGAATCGAATGGAATTGAATGGAACCGAATGGAATGGAATGGAACGGAATGGAATGGAATGAACTGGAATGGAATGGAATCAACCCTAGTAGAATGTAATGGATTGGAATGGAATGGAATGGAATGGAATGGAATGGAATGGAATGGAATCGAATGGAATGGAATGGAATGGAATGGAATGGAATGGAATGGAATCAACCCGAGTAGAAGGGAATGGAATGGAATGGAATGGAATGGAATGGAATGGAATGGAATGGAATGGAATGGAATGGAAAGGAATGGAATGGAATGGAATTCAATGGAATGGAATGGAATGGAATGGAATGGAATGGAATGGAATGGAATGGAATCGAATGGAATTGAATGGAATCGAATGGAATGGAATGGAATAGAATGTAATCAACCCGAGTAGAACGGAATGGAATGGAATGGAATGGAATGGAATGGAATGGAATGGAATGGAATGGAATGGAGTGGAATTGAGTGGAATGGAATGGAATGGAATGGAATGGAATCGAATGGAATGGAATGGAAAGGAATGGAAAGGAATGGAATCAACACGAGTAGAACGGAATGGAATGGAATGGAATGGAATGGAATGGAATGGAATGGAATGGAATGGAATTCTATGGAATGGAATGGAACGGAATGGAATCAACCCGAGTAGAACGGAATGGAATGGAATAGAAAGGAATGGAATGGAATGGAATGGAATGGAATGGAATGGAATTCAATGGAATGGAACGGAATGGAATGGAATGGAATGGAATGGAATGGAATGGAATGGAATGGAGTGGAATGGAATGGAATGGAATGGAATGGAATGGAATGGAATTCAGTGGAATAGAATGGAATGGAATGGAATGGAATGGAATCAACCCGAGTAGAATGGAATGGATTGGAATGGAATGGAATGGAATGGAATCGAATGGAATGGAATGGAATCGAACGGAATGGAAAGGAATGGAATGGACACGAGTAGAACGGAATGGAATGGAATGGAATGGAATGGAATGGAATGGAATGGAATGGAATGGAATGGAATGGAATGAACCCGAGTAGAACGGAATGGAATGGAATGGAATGGAATGGAATGGAATGGAATGGAATGAACCCGAGTAGAACGGAATGGAATGGAATGGAATGGAATGGAATGGAATGGAATGGAATGGAATGGAATGGAATGGAATGGAATGGAATGGAATCAACCCGAGTAGAATGGAATGGATAGGAATGGAATGGAATGGAATGGAATGTAATTCAATAGAATGGAATGGAGGGGAATGGAAAGGAATGGAATGGAATGGAATGGAATGGAATGGAATCGAATGGAATCGAATGGAATGGAGTGGAATAGAGTGGAATCAACCCGAATAGAACGGAACGGAACGGAACGGAACGGAACGGAAGGGAACGGAATTTAATGGAGTGAAATGGAATGGAATCAAATGGAGTGGAATGGAACAGAATGGAATGGAATGGAAGGGAATGGAATGGAATGGAATGGAATGGAATGGAATGGAATGGAATGGAATGGAATGGAATGGAATCAACCCGAGTAGAACGGAATGGAATGGAATGGAATGGAATGGAATGGAATGGAATGGAATGCATTGGAATGGAATGGAATGGAATGGAATGGAATGGAATGGAATGGAATTCAATGGAATGGAATGGAATGGAATGGAATGGAATGGAATTGAATGGAATGGAATCAACCCGAGTAGAATGGAGTGGATTGGAATGGAATGGAATGGAATGGAATGGAATTCAATGGAATAGAATGAAATGGAATGGAATGGAATTGAAAGGAATGGAATGGAATAGAATGGAATCAGATGGAATGGAGTGGAATGGAATGGAATGGAATGGAATGGAATGGAATGGAATCGAATGGAATGGAATGGAATGGAATGGAATGGAATGGAATGGAATGGAATGGAATGGAATCAACCCGAGTAGAACAGAATGGAATGGAATGGAATGGAATGGAATGGAATGGAATGGAATGGAATGGAATGGAATGGAATGGAATGGAATTCAATGGAATGGAATGGAATGGAATGGAATAGAATGGAATGGAATGGAATTGAATCGAATGGAATGGAATGGAATGGAATGGAATGGAATGGAATTCAATGGAATGGAATGGAATTCAATGGAATCGAATGGAATCGAATGGAATGGAATGGAATGGAATGGAATGGAACGGAACGGAATGGAATGGAATGGAATGGAATGGAATGGAATTCCATGGAATAGAATGGAATGGAATGAAATGGAATGGAATCAACCCGACAAGAATGGAATTGATTGTAATGGAATGGAATGGAATGGAATGGAATGGAATGGAAAGGAATGGAATGGAATGGAATCAACCCGAGTAGAACGGAATGGAATGGAATCGAATGGAATCGAATGGAATGCAATGGAATGGAATGGAATGGAATGGAATGTAATCGAATGGAATGGAATGGAATGGAATGGAATCGAATGGAATCGAATGGAATGGAATGGAATGGAATGGAATGGAATGGAATGGAATGGAATGGAATGGAATCAACCCGAGTAGATTGGAATGGATTGGAATGGAATGGAATGGAATGGAATAGAATTCAATGGAAAAAATGAAATGGAATGGAATGGAATGGAATGGAATGGAATGGAATCGAATGGAATCGAATGGAATGGAATGGAATGGAATGGAATGGAATGGAATGGAATGGAATCGAATGGAATGGAATGGAATGCAATAGAATCGAATGGAATGGAATGGAATGGAATGGAATGGAATGGAATGGAATGGAATGGAATGGATTGGAATCAACCCGAGAAGATTGGAATGGTTTGGAATGGAATGGAATGGAATGGAATGGAATGGAATGGAATCGAATGGAATCGAATGGAATCGAATGGAATGGAGTGGAATGGAATGGAATCAACCCGAGTAGAACGGAATGGAATGGAACGGAACGGAACGGAACGGAACGGAACGGAACTGAACGGAATGGAATGGAGTGAAATGGAATGGAATCGAATGGAATCGAATGGCACCGAATGGAATGGAAAGAAGGGAATGGAATGGAATGGAATGGAATGGAGTGGAATGGAATCAACCCGAGTAGAATGGAATGGATTGGAATGGAATGGAATGGAATGGAATGGAATTCAATAGAATAGAATGGAATGGAATGGAATGGAATGGAATGGAATCGAATGGAATCGAATGGAATGGAGTGGAATAGAATGGAATCAACCTGAATAGAACGGAACGGAACGGAACGGAACGGAACGGAACGGAATGGAATTGAGTGAAATGGAATGGAATCGAATGGAATCGAAAGGAACCGAATGGAATGGAATGGAAGGGAATGGAATGGAATGGAATGGAATGGAATGGAATCAACCCGAGTAGAATGGAATGGATTGGAATGGAATGGAATGGAATGGAATGGAATGGAATGGAATGGAATGGAATGGAATTCAATGGAATGGAATGGAATGGAATGGAATGGAATGGAATGGAATGGAATGAACCCGAGTTGAACGGAATGGAATGGAATGGGATGGAATGGAATGGAATGGAATGGAATGGAATGGAATGGAATGGAATTGATTCGAATGGAATGGAATGGAATTTAATGGAATGGAATGGTATCGAAAGGAATGGAATGGAATGGAATGCAATGGAATGGAATGGAATGGAATGGAATGGAATGGAATGGAATGGAATGGAATGGAATCAACCCGAGTAGAATGGAGTGGATTGGAATGGAATGGAATGGAATGGAATGGAATTCAATGGAATAGAATGAAATGGAATGGAATGGAATTGAATGGAATGGAATGGAATAGAATGGAATTGGATGGAATGGAGTGGAATGGAATGGAATGGAATGGAATGGAATGGAATGGAATCGAATGGAATGGAATGGAATCGAATCGAATGGAATGGAATGGAATGGAATGGAATCAACCCGAGTAGAACGGAATGGAATGGAATGGAATGGAATGGAATGGAATGGAATGGAATGGAATGGAATGGAATGGAATGGAATGGAATGGAATGGAATGGAATTCAATGGAATAGAATGGAATGGAATGGAATAGAATGGAATGGAATGGAATTGAATCGAATGGAATGGAATGGAATGGAATGCAATGGAATGGGATGGAATGGAATCAACCCGAGTAGAACGGAATGGATTGGAATGGAAAGGAATGGAATGGAATGGAATGGAATGAATGGAATGGAATGGAATGGAATGGAATGGAATGGAATGGAATGGAATGGAATCGAATGGAATGGAACGGAATGGAATGGAATGGAATGGAATCGAATGGAAAGGAATGGAATGGAATGGAATCGAATGGAATGGAATGGAATGGAATGGAATGGAATGGAATGGAATGGAATGGAATGGAATGGAATCAACCCGAGTAGAACGGAATGGAATGGAATGGAATGGAATGGAATGGAATGGAATGGAATGGAATGGAATGGAATGGAATGGATTGGAATGGAATCAACACGAGTAGAACGGAATGGAATGGAATGGAAAGGAATGGAATGGAATGGAATGGAATGGAATGGAATGGAATGGAATGGAATCGAATGGAATCGAATGGAATCGAATGGAATGGAATGGAATGGAATGGAATGGAATGGAATCAACCCGAGTAGAACGGAATGGAATGGAGTGGAAAGGAAAGGAATGGAATGGTATGGAATTCAATGGAATGGAATGGAATGGAATGGAATGGAATGGAATGGAATGGAATCAACCCGAGTAGAACGGAATGGAATGGAATGGAATGGAATGGAATGGAATGGAATGGAATTCAATGGAATAGAATGGAATGGAATGGAATGGAATGGAATGGAATTGAATGGAATGGAATGGAATGGAATGGAACGGAATGGAATGGAATGGAATGGAATGGAATGGAATGGAATGGAATGGAATCAACCCGAGTAGAATGGAATGGATTGGAATGGAATGGAATGGAATGGAATGGAATTCCATGGAATAGAATGAAATGGAATGGAATGGAATGGAATGGAATGGAATGGAATGGAATGGAATTCAATGGAATGGAATGGAATCAACCCGAGTAGAATGGAAAGGATTGGAATGGAATGGAATGGAATGGAATGGAATGGAATGGAATCAACCCGAGTAGAACGGAATGGAATGGAATGGAATGGAATGGAATTCAAAGAAATGGAATGGAATGGAACGGAATGGAATGGAATGGAATCAACCCGAGTAGAATGGAATGGATTGGAATGGAATGGAATGGAATGGAATGGAATGGAATGGAATGGAATTCAATAGAATAGAATGGAATGGAATGGAATGGAATGGAATGGAATGGAATCGAATCGAATGGAATCGAATGGAATCGAATGGAATGGAGTGGAATGGAATGGAATCAACCCGAGTAGAACGGAATGGAATGGAACGGAACGGAACGGAACGGAACGGAACGGAACTGAACGGAATGGAATGGAGTGAAATGGAATGGAATCGAATGGAATCGAATGGCACCGAATGGAATGGAAAGAAGGGAATGGAATGGAATGGAATGGAATGGAGTGGAATGGAATCAACCCGAGTAGAATGGAATGGATTGGAATGGAATGGAATGGAATGGAATGGAATTCAATAGAATAGAATGGAATGGAATGGAATGGAATGGAATGGAATCGAATGGAATCGAATGGAATGGAGTGGAATAGAATGGAATCAACCTGAATAGAACGGAACGGAACGGAACGGAACGGAACGGAACGGAATGGAATTGAGTGAAATGGAATGGAATCGAATGGAATCGAAAGGAACCGAATGGAATGGAATGGAAGGGAATGGAATGGAATGGAATGGAATGGAATGGAATCAACCCGAGTAGAATGGAATGGATTGGAATGGAATGGAATGGAATGGAATGGAATGGAATGGAATTCAATGGAATGGAATGGAATGGAATGGAATGGAATGGAATGGAATGAACCCGAGTTGAACGGAATGGAATGGAATGGGATGGAATGGAATGGAATGGAATGGAATGGAATGGAATGGAATGGAATTGATTCGAATGGAATGGAATGGAATTTAATGGAATGGAATGGTATCGAAAGGAATGGAATGGAATGGAATGCAATGGAATGGAATGGAATGGAATGGAATGGAATGGAATGGAATGGAATGGAATGGAATCAACCCGAGTAGAATGGAGTGGATTGGAATGGAATGGAATGGAATGGAATGGAATTCAATGGAATAGAATGAAATGGAATGGAATGGAATTGAATGGAATGGAATGGAATAGAATGGAATTGGATGGAATGGAGTGGAATGGAATGGAATGGAATGGAATGGAATGGAATGGAATCGAATGGAATGGAATGGAATCGAATCGAATGGAATGGAATGGAATGGAATGGAATCAACCCGAGTAGAACGGAATGGAATGGAATGGAATGGAATGGAATGGAATGGAATGGAATGGAATGGAATGGAATGGAATGGAATGGAATGGAATGGAATGGAATGGAATTCAATGGAATAGAATGGAATGGAATGGAATAGAATGGAATGGAATGGAATTGAATCGAATGGAATGGAATGGAATGGAATGCAATGGAATGGGATGGAATGGAATCAACCCGAGTAGAACGGAATGGATTGGAATGGAAAGGAATGGAATGGAATGGAATGGAATGAATGGAATGGAATGGAATGGAATGGAATGGAATGGAATGGAATGGAATGGAATGGAATCGAATGGAATGGAACGGAATGGAATGGAATGGAATGGAATCGAATGGAAAGGAATGGAATGGAATGGAATCGAATGGAATGGAATGGAATGGAATGGAATGGAATGGAATGGAATGGAATGGAATGGAATGGAATCAACCCGAGTAGAACGGAATGGAATGGAATGGAATGGAATGGAATGGAATGGAATGGAATTCAATGGAAAAAATGAAATGGAATGGAATGGAATGGAATGGAATAGAATCGAATGGAATCGAATGGAATCGAATGGAATGGAGTTGAATAAGATGGAATCAACCCGAGTAGAATGGAATGGAATGGAACGGAACGGAACGGAACGGAACGGAACGGAACGGAACGGAACGGAATGGAGTGAAATGGAATGGAATCGAATGGAATCGAACGGAACCGAATGGAATGGAAAGAAGGGAACGGAATGGAATGGAATGGAATGGAATGGAATGGAATAAACCCGAGTAGAATGGAATGGATTGGAATGGAATGGAATGGAATGGAATGGAATGGAATGGAATGGAATTCAATAGAATAGAATGGAATGGAATGGAATGGAATGGAATGGAATGGAATCGAATCGAATGGAATCGAATGGAATCGAATGGAATGGAGTGGAATAGAATGGAATCAACCCGAATAGAACGGAACGGAACAGAACGGAACGGAACGGAATGGAATGGAGTGAAATGGAATGGAATCGAATGGAATCGAAAGGAACCGAATGGAATGGAATGGAAGGGAATGGAATGGAATTGAATGGAATGGAATGGATTGGAATCAACCCGAGTAGAATGGAATGGATTGGAATGGAATGGAATGGAATCAAATGCAATGCAATGGAATGGAATGGAATGGAATGGAATGGAACGGAATGGACCCGAGTAGAACGGAATGGAATGGAATGGAATGGAATGGAATGGAATGAACCGGAGTAGAACGGAATGGAATGGAATGGAATGGAATGGAATGGAATGGAATCGAAAGGAATGGAATGGAATGGAATGGAATGGAATGGAATGGAATGGAATGGAATAGAATGGAATGGAATGGAATCAACACGAGTAGAATGGAATGGATTGGAATGGAATGGAATGGAATGGAATGGAATGGAATGGAATCGAATGGATTGGAATAGAATGAAATGGAATGGAATGGAATGGAATAGAATGGAATGGAATGGAATGGAATGGAATCGAATGGAATCGAATGGAATCGAATGGAATGGAGTGGAAGAGAATGGAATCAACTCGAGTAGAACGGAATGGAATGGAACGGAATGGAACGGAACGGAACGGAATTTAACGGAACGGAATGGAATGGAGTGAAATGGAATGGAATCGAATGGAATTGAATGGAACCGAATGGAATGGAATGGAACGGAATGGAATGGAATGAACTGGAATGGAATGGAATCAACCCTAGTAGAATGTAATGGATTGGAATGGAATGGAATGGAATGGAATGGAATGGAATGGAATGGAATCGAATGGAATCGAATGGAATGGAATGGAATGGAATGGAATGGAATGGAATCAACCCGAGTAGAAGGGAATGGAATGGAATGGAATGGAATGGAATGGAATGGAATGGAATGGAATGGAATGGAATGGTATGGAATGGAAAGGAATGGAATGGAATGGAATTCAATGGAATGGAATGGAATGGAATGGAATGGAATGGAATGGAATGGAATGGAATCGAATGGAATTGAATGGAATCGAATGGAATGGAATGGAATAGAATGTAATCAACCCGAGTAGAACGGAATGGAATGGAATGGAATGGAATGGAATGGAATGGAATGGAATGGAATGGAATGGAATGGAATGGAATGGAATTGAGTGGAATGGAATGGAATGGAATGGAATGGAATCGAATGGAATGGAATGGAAAGGAATGGAAAGGAATGGAATCAACACGAGTAGAACGGAATGGAATGGAATGGAATGGAATGGAATGGAATGGAATGGAATGGAATGGAATTCTATGGAATGGAATGGAACGGAATGGAATCAACCCGAGTAGAACGGAATGGAATGGAATAGAAAGGAATGGAATGGAATGGAATGGAATGGAATGGAATGGAATGGAATGGAATGGAACGGAATGGAATGGAATGGAATGGAATGGAATGGAATGGAATGGAATGGAGTGGAATGGAATGGAATGGAATGGAATGGAATTCAATGGAATAGAATGGAATGGAATGGAATGGAATGGAATCAACCCGAGTAGAATGGAATGGATTGGAATGGAATGGAATGGAATGGAATCGAATGGAATGGAATGGAATCGAAAGGAATGGAAAGGAATGGAATGGACACGAGTAGAACGGAATGGAATGGAATGGAATGGAATGGAATGGAATGGAATGGAATGGAATGGAATGGAATGAACCCGAGTAGAACGGAATGGAATGGAATGGAATGGAATGGAATGGAATGGAATGGAATGAACCCGAGTAGAACGGAATGGAATGGAATGGAATGGAATGGAATGGAATGGAATGGAATGGAATGGAATGGAATGGAATGGAATCAACCCGAGTAGAATGGAATGGATAGGAATGGAATGGAATGGAATGGAATGGAATTCAATAGAATGGAATGGAGGGGAATGGAAAGGAATGGAATGGAATGGAATGGAATGGAATGGAATCGAATGGAATCGAATGGAATGGAGTGGAATAGAGTGGAATCAACCCGAATAGAACGGAACGGAACGGAACGGAACGGAACGGAAGGGAACGGAATTTAATGGAGTGAAATGGAATGGAATCAAATGGAGTGGAATGGAACAGAATGGAATGGAATGGAAGGGAATGGAATGGAATGGAATGGAATGCAATGGAATGGAATGGAATGGAATGGAATGGAATGGAATGGAATCAACCCGAGTAGAACGGAATGGAATGGAATGGAATGGAATGGAATGGAATGGAATGGAATGCATTGGAATGGAATGGAATGGAATGGAATGGAATGGAATGGAATGGAATTCAATGGAATGGAATGGAATGGAATGGAATGGAATGGAATTGAATGGAATGGAATCAACCCGAGTAGAATGGAGTGGATTGGAATGGAATGGAATGGAATGGAATGGAATTCAATGGAATAGAATGAAATGGAATGGAATGGAATTGAAAGGAATGGAATGGAATAGAATGGAATCAGATGGAATGGAGTGGAATGGAATGGAATGGAATGGAATGGAATGGAATCGAATGGAATGGAATGGAATGGAATGGAATGGAATGGAATGGAATGGAATGGAATCAACCCGAGTAGAACGGAATGGAATGGAATGGAATGGAATGGAATGGAATGGAATGGAATGGAATGGAATGGAATGGAATGGAATTCAATGGAATGGAATGGAATGGAATGGAATAGAATGGAATGGAATGGAATTGAATCGAATGGAATGGAATGGAATGGAATGGAATGGAATGGAATTCAATGGAATGGAATGGAATTCAATGGAATCGAATGGAATCGAATGGAATGGAATGGAATCGAATGGAATGGAACGGAACGGAATGGAATGGAATGGAATGGAATGGAATGGAATTCCATGGAATAGAATGGAATGGAATGAAATGGAATGGAATCAACCCGACAAGAATGGAATGGATTGTAATGGAATGGAATGGAATGGAATGGAATGGAATGGAAAGGAATGGAATGGAATGGAATCTACCCGAGTAGAACGGAATGGAATGGAATCGAATGGAATCGAATGGAATGCAATGGAATGGAATGGAATGGAATGGAATGTAATCGAATGGAATGGAATGGAATGGAATGGAATCGAATGGAATCGAATGGAATGGAATGGAATGGAATGGAATGGAATCGAATGGAATGGAATGGAATGGAATGGAATCAACCCGAGTAGATTGGAATGGATTGGAATGGAATGGAATGGAATTCAATGGAAAAAATGAAATGGAATGGAATGGAATGGAATGGAATGGAATGGAATCGAATGGAATCGAATGGAATGGAATGGAATGGAATGGAATGGAATGGAATGGAATCGAATGGAATGGAATGGAATGCAATAGAATCGAATGGAATGGAATGGAATGGAATGGAATGGAATGGAATGGAATGGAATGGAATGGAATGGAATGGAATGGATTGGAATCAACCCGAGAAGATTGGAATGGTTTGGAATGGAATGGAATGGAATGGAATGGAATGGAATGGAATCGAATGGAATCGAATGGAATCGAATGGAATGGAGTGGAATGGAATGGAATCAACCCGAGTAGAACGGAATGGAATGGAACGGAACGGAACGGAACGGAACGGAACGGAACTGAACGGAATGGAATGGAGTGAAATGGAATGGAATCGAATGGAATCGAATGGCACCGAATGGAATGGAAAGAAGGGAATGGAATGGAATGGAATGGAATGGAGTGGAATGGAATCAACCCGAGTAGAATGGAATGGATTGGAATGGAATGGAATGGAATGGAATGGAATTCAATAGAATAGAATGGAATGGAATGGAATGGAATGGAATGGAATCGAATGGAATCGAATGGAATGGAGTGGAATAGAATGGAATCAACCTGAATAGAACGGAACGGAACGGAACGGAACGGAACGGAACGGAATGGAATTGAGTGAAATGGAATGGAATCGAATGGAATCGAAAGGAACCGAATGGAATGGAATGGAAGGGAATGGAATGGAATGGAATGGAATGGAATGGAATCAACCCGAGTAGAATGGAATGGATTGGAATGGAATGGAATGGAATGGAATGGAATGGAATGGAATGGAATGGAATGGAATGGAATGGAATTCAATGGAATGGAATGGAATGGAATGGAATGGAATGGAATGGAATGAACCCGAGTTGAACGGAATGGAATGGAATGGGATGGAATGGAATGGAATGGAATGGAATGGAATGGAATGGAATGGAATTGATTCGAATGGAATGGAATGGAATTTAATGGAATGGAATGGTATCGAAAGGAATGGAATGGAATGGAATGCAATGGAATGGAATGGAATGGAATGGAATGGAATGGAATGGAATGGAATGGAATGGAATGGAATCAACCCGAGTAGAATGGAGTGGATTGGAATGGAATGGAATGGAATGGAATGGAATTCAATGGAATAGAATGAAATGGAATGGAATGGAATTGAATGGAATGGAATGGAATAGAATGGAATTGGATGGAATGGAGTGGAATGGAATGGAATGGAATGGAATGGAATGGAATGGAATGGAATCGAATGGAATGGAATGGAATCGAATCGAATGGAATGGAATGGAATGGAATGGAATCAACCCGAGTAGAACGGAATGGAATGGAATGGAATGGAATGGAATGGAATGGAATGGAATGGAATGGAATGGAATGGAATGGAATGGAATGGAATGGAATGGAATGGAATTCAATGGAATAGAATGGAATGGAATGGAATAGAATGGAATGGAATGGAATTGAATCGAATGGAATGGAATGGAATGGAATGCAATGGAATGGGATGGAATGGAATCAACCCGAGTAGAACGGAATGGATTGGAATGGAAAGGAATGGAATGGAATGGAATGGAATGAATGGAATGGAATGGAATGGAATGGAATGGAATGGAATGGAATGGAATCGAATGGAATGGAACGGAATGGAATGGAATGGAATGGAATCGAATGGAAAGGAATGGAATGGCATGGAATCGAATGGAATGGAATGGAATGGAATGGAATGGAATGGAATGGAATGGAATGGAATGGAATGGAATGGAATGGAATCAACCCGAGTAGAACGGAATGGAATGGAATGGAATGGAATGGAATGGAATGGAATGGAATGGAATGGAATGGAATGGAATTCTATGGAATATAATGGAATGGAATGGAATGGAATGGAATGGAATGGAATGGAATGGAATGGAATGGATTGGAATGGAATCAACACGAGTAGAACGGAATGGAATGGAATGGAAAGGAATGGAATGGAATGGAATGGAATGGAATGGAATGGAATGGAATGGAATCGAATGGAATCGAATGGAATCGAATGGAATGGAATGGAATGGAATGGAATGGAATGGAATCAACCCGAGTAGAACGGAATGGAATGGAGTGGAAAGGAAAGGAATGGAATGGTATGGAATTCAATGGAATGGAATGGAATGGAATGGAATGGAATGGAATGGAATGGAATGGAATCAACCCGAGTAGAACGGAATGGAATGGAATGGAATGGAATGGAATGGAATGGAATTCAATGGAATAGAATGGAATGGAATGGAATGGAATGGAATGGAATGGAATTGAATGGAATGGAATGGAATGGAATGGAACGGAATGGAATGGAATGGAATGGAATGGAATGGAATGGAATGGAATGGAATCAACCCGAGTAGAATGGAATGGATTGGAATGGAATGGAATGGAATGGAATGGAATTCCATGGAATAGAATGAAATGGAATGGAATGGAATGGAATGGAATGGAATGGAATGGAATGGAATTCAATGGAATGGAATGGAATCAACCCGAGTAGAATGGAAAGGATTGGAATGGAATGGAATGGAATGGAATGGAATGGAATGGAATCAACCCGAGTAGAACGGAATGGAATGGAATGGAATGGAATGGAATTCAAAGAAATGGAATGGAATGGAACGGAATGGAATGGAATGGAATCAACCCGAGTAGAACGGAATGGAATGGAATGGAATGGAATGGAATGGCATGGAATGGAATGGAATGGAATGAAATGGAATGGAATGGAATGGAATGGAATGGAATGGAATGGAATCGAATGGAATCGAATGGAATCGAATGGAATGGAGTGGAATAGAATGGAATCAACCCGAGTAGAAAGGAATGGAATGGAACGGAACGGAATGGAACGGAACGGAAAGGAATGGAATGGAGTGAAATGGAATGGAATCGAATGGACTCGAATGGAACCGAATGGAATGGAATGGAAGGGAATGGAATGGAATGGAATGGAATGGAATGGAATGGAATGGAATGGAATGGAATGGAATCAACCCGAGTAGAATAGAATGGATTGGAATGGAATGGAATGGAATGGAATGGAATGGAATCGAATGGAATCGAATGGAATCGAATGGAATGGAATGGAGTGGAATGGAATGGAATGGAATGGAATGGAATGGAATGGAATGGAATGGAATCGAATGGAATCGAATGGAATTGAATGGAATGGAATGGAATAGAATGGAATCAACCCGAGTAGAAAGGAATGGAATGGAATGGAATGGAATGGAATGGAATGGAATGGTATGGAATGGAATGGAATGCAATGAAATGGAAAGGAATGGAATGGAATCGAATGGAAAGGACTGGAATGAAATGGAAAGGAATGGAATGGACTGGAATGGAATGGAATGGAATCAACCCGAGTAGAATGGAATGGTTTGGAATGGAATGGAATGGAATCGAATGGAATCAAATGGAACCGAATGGAATGGAATGGAAGGGAATGGAATGGAATGGAATGGAATGGAATGGAATCAACCCGAGTAGAATGGAATGGATTGGAATGGAATGGAATATAATGTAATGGAATGGAATGGAATCGAATGGAATGGAATGGAATGGAATGGAATGGAATGGAATGGAATCAACCCGAGTAGAACGGAATGGAATGGAATGGAATGGAATGGAATGGAATGGAATGGAATGGAATGGAATGCAATGAAATGGAATGGAATGGAATGGAATCGAATAGAATGGACTGGAATGAAATGGAATGGCATGGAATGGAATGGAATGGAATGGAATGGAATGGAATGGAATGGAATGGAATGGAATGGAATGGAATCAACCCGAGTAGAATGGAATGGATTGGAATGGAATGGAATGGAATGGAATCGAATGGAATGGAATGGGATCGAATGGAATGGAAAGGAATGGAATGGACGTGAGAAGAATGGAATGGAATGGAATGGAATGGAATGGAATGGAATGGAATGGAATGGAATGAACCCGAGTAGAACGGAATGGAATGGAATGGAATGGAATGGAATCAACCCGAGTAGAATGGAATGGATAGGAATGGAATGGAATGGAATGGAATGTAATTCAATAGAAGAGAATGGATTGGAATGGAAAGGAATGGAATGGAATGGAATGGAAAGGAATGGAATCGAATGGAATCAACCCGAGTAGAACGGAATGGAATGGAATGGAATGGAATGGAATGGAATGGAATGGAATGGAATGGAATGGAATGGAATGGAATGGAATGGAGTGGAGTGGAGTGGAGTGGAATGGAATGGAATGGAATGGAATGGAATGGAATGGAATGGAATGGAATTCAATGGAATAGAATGGAATGGAATGGAATGGAATGGAATCACCTCGAGTAGAAAGGAATGGAATGGAATGGAATGGAATGGAATGGAATGGAATGGAATGGAATGCAATGCAATGGAATGCAATGGAATGGAATCGAATGGAATGGACTGGAATGAAATGGAATGGAATGGAATGGAATGGAATGGAATGGAATGGAATCAACCCGAGTAGAATGGAATGGATTGGAATGGAATGGAATGGAATGCAATCGAATGGAATGGAATGGAATGGAATGGAATGGAATGTAATGGAATCAACCGGAGTAGAATGGAATGGATAGGAATGGAATGGAATGGAATGGAACGTAATTCAATAGAATAGAATCGAAGGGAATGGAAAGGAATGGAATGGAATGGAATGGAATGGAATGGAATCGAATGGAATCGAATGGGATCGAATGGAATGGAGTGGAATAGAATGGAATCATCCCGAATAGAACGGAACGGAACGGAACGGAACGGAACGGAACGGAACGGAACGGAATGGAATGGAGTGAAATGGAATGGAATCAAATGGAATCGAATGGAACCGAATGGAATGGAATGGAAGGGAATGGAATGCAATGGAATGGAATGGAATGGAATGGAATCAACCCGAGTAGTAAGGAATAGACTGGAATGGAATGGAATGGAATGGAATGGAATCGAATGGAATGGAATGGAATGGAATGGAATGGAATGGAATGGAATGGAATGGAATGGAATGGAATCAACCCGAGTAGAACGGAATGGAATGGAATGGAATGGAATGGAATGGAATGGAATGGAATGGAATGGAATGGAATGGAATGGAATCAACCAGAGTAGAACGGAATGGAATGGAATGCAATGGAATGGAATTCAATGGAATGGAATTCAATGGAATGGAATTCAATGGAATAGAATGGAATGGAATGGAATGGAATGGAATGGAATGGAATGGAATGGAATGAACCCGAGTAGAACGGAATGGAATGGAATGGAATTGAATGGAATGGAATGGAATGGAATCGAACAGAATGGAATGGAATGGAATGGAATGGAATTGAAAGGAATGGAATGGAATGTAATCGAATCGAATGGAATGGAATGGAATGGAATGGAATGGAATGGAATGGAATGGAATGGAATGGAATGGAATGGAATCAACCCGAGTAGATTGGAATGGATTGGAATGGAATGAAATGGAATGGAATGGAATTCAATGGAAAAAATGAAATGGAATGGAATGGAATGGAATTGAATGGAATGGAATGGAATCGAATGGAATCGAATGGAATGGAATGGAATGGAATGGAATGGAATGGAATGGAATGGAATCAACCCGAGTAGAACGGAATGGAATGGAATGGAATGGAATGGAATGGAATGGAATGGAATGGAATGGAATGGAATGGAATGGAATGGAATGGAATGGAATGGAATGGAATTCAATGGAATGGAATGGAATGGAATGGAATGGAATGGAATGGAATGGAATGGAATGGAATGGAATTCAATGGAATGGAATGGAATGGAATGGAATAGAATGGAATTGAATGGAATGGAATGGAATGGAATGGAATGGAATAGAATGGAATCAACTCGAGTAGAAAGGAATGGAATGGAATGGAATGGAATGGAGTGGAATGGAATGCAATGAAATGGAATGGAATGGAATGGAATCGAATGGAATGGACTGGAATGAAATGGAATGGAATGGAAAGGAATGGAATGGAATGGAATGGAATGGAATGGAATGGAATGGAATGGAATGCAATGGAATCAACCCGAGTAGAATGGAATGGATTGGAATGGAATGGAATGGAATGGAATCGAATGGAATGGAATGGAATCGAATGGAAAGGAAAGGAATGGAATGGACGCGAGTAGAACGGAATGGAATGGAATGGAATGGAATGGAATGGAATGGAATGGAATGGAATGGAATGGAATGGAATGGAATGGAATGAACCCGAGAAGAACGGAATGGAATGGAATGGAATGGAATGGAATGGAATGCAATGGAATCAACCCGAGTAGAATGGAATGGATTGGAATGGAATGGAATGGAATGGAATCGAATGGAATGGAATGGAATCGAATGGAAAGGAAAGGAATGGAATGTACGCGAGTAGAACTGAATGGAATGGAATGGAATGGAATGGAATGGAATGGAATGGAATGGAATGGAATGGAATGGAATGAACCCGAGTAGAACGGAATGGAATGGAATGGAATGGAATGGAATGGAATGGAATGGAATTTAATGGAATGGAATGGAAAGGAATGGAATGGAATGGAATGGAATCAACCCGAGTAGAATGGAATGGGTAGGAATGGAATGGAATGGAATGGAATGTAATTCAATAGAATGGAATGGAGGGGAATGGAAAGGAATGGAAAGGAATGGAATGGAATGGAATGGAATGGAATCGAATGGAATCGAATGGAATGGAGTGGAATAGAATGGAATCAACCCGAATAGAACGGAACGGAACGGAACGGAACGGAACGGAACGGAATGGAATGGAGTGAAATGGAATGGAATCAAATGGAATCGAATGGAACCGAATGGAATGGAATGGAAGGGAATGGAATGCAATGGAATGGAATGGAATGGAATGGAATCAACCCGAGTAGAATGGAATGGACTGGAATTGAATGGAATGGAATGGAATGGAATGGAATGGAATGGAATGGAATGGAATCAACCCGAGTAGAACGGAATGGAATGGAATGGAATGGAATGGAATGGAATGGAATGGAATGGAATGGAATTGATTCGAATGGAATGGAATGGAATGGAATGGAATGGAATGGTATCGAAAGGAATGGAATGGAATGGAATGCAATGGAATGGAATGGAATGGAATGGAATGGAATGGAATGGAATGGAATCAACCCGAGTAGAATGGAGTGGATTGGAATGGAATGGAATGGAATGGAATGGAATTCAATGGAATAGAATGAAATGGAATGGAATGGAATTGAATGGAATGGAATGGAATAGAATGGAATCGGATGGAATGGAGTGGAATGGAATGGAATGGAATGGAATGGAATGGAATGGAATGGAATGGAATGGAATCAACCCGAGTAGAACGGAATGGAATGGAATGGAATGGAATGGAACGGAACGGAACGGAACGGAACGGAACGGAACGGAATGGAATGGAATGGAATGGAATGGAATGGAATGGAATTCAATGGAATAGAATGGAATGGAATGGAATAGAATCGAATGGAATGGAATTGAATCGAATGGAATGGAATGGAATGGAATGCAATGGAATGGAATGGAATGGAATCAATCCGAGTAGAACGGAATGGATTGGAATGGAAAGGAATGGAATGGAATGGAATGGAATGAATGGAATGGAATGGAATGGAATGGAATCGAATGGAATCGAATGGAATCGAATGGAATGGAACGGAATGGAATGGAATGGAATGGAATCGAATGGAATGGAATGGAATGGAATGGAATCGAATGGAATGGAATGGAATGGAATGGAATGGAATGGAATGGAGTGGAATGGAATGGAATGGAATCAACACGAGTAGAACGGAATGGAATGGAATGGAATGGAATGGAATGGAATGGAATGGAATTCAATGGAATATAATGGAATGGAATTGAATGGAATGGAATGGAATGGAATGGAATGGATTGGAATGGAATCAACACGAGTAGAACGGAATGGAATGGAATGGAAAGGAATGGAATGGAATGGAATGGAATGGAATGGAATGGAATGGAATGGAATCGAATGGAATCGAATGGAATCGAATGGAAGGGAATGGAATGGAATGGAATGGAATGGAATGGAATCAACCCGAGTAGAATGGAATGGATTGGAATGGAATGGAATGGAATGGAATGGAATGGAATGGAATCGAATGGAATCGAATGGAACCGAATGGAATGGAATGGAAGGGAATGGAATGGAATGGAATGGAATGGAATGGAATCAACCCGAGTAGAATGGAATGGATTGGAATGGAATGGAATGGAATGGAATGGAATGGAATGGAATGGAATCGAATGGAATCGAATGGAATCGAATGGAATGGAATGGAAAGGAATGGAATCAACCCGAGTAGAACGGAATGGAATGGAATGGAATGGAATGGAATGGAATGGAATGGAACGGAATGGAATGGAATGGAATGGAATGGAATTCAATGGAATAGAATGGAATGGAATGGAGTGGAATGGAATGGAATGGAATGGAATGGAATCGAATGGAATCGAATGGAATCGAATGGAATGGAATGGAATAGAATGGAATCAACCCGAGTAGAAAGGAATGGAATGGAATGGAATGGAATGGAATGGAATGGAATGGAATGGAATGGAATGGAATGGAATCAACCCGAGTTGAATGGAATGGATTGGAATGGAATGGAATGGAATGGAATCGAATGGAATGGAAAGGAATCGAATGGAATGGAAAGGAATGGAATGGACGCGAGTAGATCGGAATGGAATGGAATGGAATGGAATGGAATGGAATGGAATGGAATGGAATGGAATGGAATGGAATTAAATGGAATCGAATGGAATCGAATGGGATCGAATGGAATGGAGTGGAATAGAATGGAATCAACCCGAGTAGAACGGAATGGAATGGAACGGAACGGAACGGAACGGAACGGAACGGAACGGAACGGAACCGAATGGAATGGAGTGAAATGGAATGGAATCGAATGGAATCGAATGGCACCGAATGGAATGGAAAGAAGGGAATGGAATGGAATGGAATGGAATGGAATGGAATGGAATGGAATCAACCCGAGTAGAATGGAATGGATTGGAATGGAATGGAATGGAGTGGAATGGAATGGAATTCAATAGAATAGAATGGAATGGAATGGAATGGAATGGAATGGAATGGAATGGAATGGAATCGAATGGAATCGAATGGAATCGAATGGAATGGAGTGGAATAGAATGGAATCAACCTGAATTGAACGGAATGGAACGGAACGGAACGGAACGGAATGGAATTGAGTGAAATGGAATGGAATCGAATGGAATCGAAAGGAACCGAATGGAATGGAATGGAAGGGAATGGAATGGAATGGAATGGAATGGAATGGAATCAACCCGAGTAGAATGGAATGGATTGGAATGGAATGGAATGGAACGGAACGGAATGGAATGGAATAGAATGGAATGGAATGGAATGGAATGGAATGGAATGGAATGGAATGGATTGGAATGGAATGGAATGGAATTCAATGGAATGGAATTCAATGGAATAGAATGGAATGGAATGGGATGGAATGGAATGAACCCGAGCTGAACGGAATGGAGTGGAATGGGATGCAATGGAATGGAATGGAATGGAATGGAATGGAATTGATTCGAATGGAATGGAATGGAATGGAATGGAACGGAATGGAATCAACCCGAGTAGAATAGAATGGATTGGAATGGAATGGAATGGAATGGAATGGAATGGAATGGAATGGAATGGAATCGAATGGAATCGAATGGAATGGAATGGAATGGAATGGAATCAACCCGAGTAGAACGGAACGGAATGGAATGGAATGGAATGGAATGGAATGGAATGGAATGGAATGGAATGGAATGGAATGGAATGGAATGGAATGGAATTCAATGGACTAGAATGGAATGGAATGGAATGGAATGGAATGGAATGGAATCGAATGGAATCGAATGGAATTGAATGGAATGGAATGGAATAGAATGGAATCAACCCAAGTAGAAAGGAATGGAATGGAATGGAATGGAATGGAATGGAATGGAATGGAATGGAATGGAATGGAATGGAATGCAATGAAATGGAAAGGAATGGAATGGAATCGAATGGAATGGACTGGAATGAAATGGAAAGGAATGGAATGGACTGGAATGGAATGGAATGGAATCAACCGGAGTAGAATGGAATGGATTGGAATGGAATGGAATGGAATCGAATGGAATGGAATGGGATCGAATGGAATGGAAAGGAATGGAATGGACGAGAGAAGAACGGAATGGAATGGAATGGAATGGAATGGAATGGAATGGAATGGAATGGAATGGAATGGAATGGAATGGAATGAACCCGAGTAGAACGGAATGGAATGGAATGGAATGGAATGGAATGGAATAGAATGGAATGGAATGGAATGGAATGGAATGGAATGGAATGGAATGGAATGGAATCAACCCGAGTAGAATGGAATGGATAGGAATGGAATGGAATGGAATGGAATGTAATCAAATAGAAGAGAATGGAAGGGAATGGAATGGAATGGAATGGAATGGAATGGAAAGGAATGGAATCGAATGGAATCAACCCGAGTAGAACAGAATGGAATGGAATGGAATGGAATGGAATGGAATGGAATGGAATGGAATGGAATGGAATTCAATGGAATAGATTGGAATGGAATGGAATGGAATGAAATCACCTCGAGTTGAAAGGAATGGAATGGAATGGAATGGAATGGAATGGAATGGAATGGAATGGAATGGAATGGAATGAAATGCAATGCAATGGAATGGAATGGAATGGAATCGAATGGAATGGACTGGAATGAAATGGAATGGAATGGAATGGAATGGAATGGAATGGAATGGAATCAACCCGAGTAGAATGGAATGGATTGGAATGGAATGGAATGGAATGGAATCGAATGGAATGGAATGGAATGGAATGGAATGGAATGGAATGGAATGGAATCAACCCGAGTAGAATGGAATGGACTGGAATGGAATGGAATGGAATGGAATCGAATGGAATGGAATGGAATGGAATGGAATGGAATGGAGTGAAATGAAATGGAATCAAATGGAATCGAATGGTACCGAATGGAATGGAATGGAAGGGAATGGAATGCAATGGAATGGAATAGAATGGAATGGAATCAACCCGAGTAGAATGGAATGGACTGGAATGGAATGGAATGGAATGGAATGGAATGGAATCGAATGGAATGGAATGGAATGGAATGGAATGGAATGGAACGGAATGGAATGGAATGGAATGGAATGGAATGGAATCAACCCGAGTAGAACGGAATGGAATGGAATGGAATGGAATGGAATGGAATGGAATGGAATGGAATGGAATCAACCCGAGTAGAACGGAATGGAATGGAATGGAATGGAATGGAATGGAATGGAATGGAATGCAATGAAATGGAATGGAATGGAATGGAATCGAATGGAATGGACTGGAATGAAATGGAATGGAATGGAATGGAATGGAATGGAATGGAATGGAATGGAATGGAATAGAATGGAATCAACCCGAGTAGAATGGAAAGGATTGGAATGGAATGGAATGGAATCGAATGGAATGGAAAGGAATGGAATGGACGCGAGTAGAACGGAAAGGAATGGAATGGAATGGAATGGAATGGAATGGAATGGAATGGAATGGAATGGAATGGAATGGAATGGAATGAACCCGAGTAGAACGGAATGGAATGGAATGGAATGGAATGGAATGGAATGGAATTTAATGGAATGGAATGGAAAGGAATGGAATGGAATGGAATCAACCCGAGTAGAATGGAATGGATTGGAATGGAATGGAATGGAATGGAATGTAATTCAATAGAATAGAATGGAAGGGAATGGAAAGGAATGGAAAGGAATGGAACGGAATGGAATCGAATGGAATCGAATGGAATCGAATGGAATGGAGTGGAATAGAATGTAATCAACCCGAATAGAACGGAACGGAACGGAACGGAACGGAACGGAACGGAATGGAATGGAGTGAAATGGAATGGAATCAAATGGAATCGAATGGAACCGAATGGAATGGAATGGAAGGGAATGGAATGCAATGGAATGGAATGGAATGGAATGGAATCAACACGAGTAGAATGGAATGGACTGGAATGGAATGGAATGGAATGGAATGGAATGGAATGGAATGGAATGGAATGGAATGGAATGGAATCAACCCGAGTAGAACGGAATGGAATGGAATGGAATGGAATGGAATGGAATGGAATGGAATGGAATGGAATGGAATGGAATGGAATCAACCCGAGTAGAACGGAATGGAATGGAATGGAATGGAATGGAATGGAATGGAATGGAATGGAATTCAATGGAATGGAATGGAATGGAATAGAATGGAATGGAATGGAATGGAATGGAATGGAATGAACCCGAGTAGAACGGAATGGAATGGAATGGAATGGAATGGAATGGAAAGGAATTGAATGGAATGAACCCGAGTAGAACGGAATGGAATGGAATGGAATGGAATGGAATGGAATGGAATGGAATGGAATGGAATGGAATCGAATGGAATCGAATGGAATGCAATGGAATAGAATGGAATGGAATGGAATCGAATGGAATGGAATGGAATGGAATGGAATGGAATCGAATGGAATCGAATGGAAACGAATGGAATCGAATGGAATGGAATGGAATGGAATGGAATGGAATGGAATGGAATGGAATGGAATGGAATGGAATGGAAAGGAATGGAATCAACCCGAGTAGATTGGAATGGATTGGAATGGAATGGAATGGAATGTAATGGAATTCAATGGAAAAAATGAAATGGAATGGAATGGAATGGAATCAACACGAGTAGAATGGAATGGATTGGAATGGAATGGAATCGAATGGAATGGAATGGAATGGAATGGAATGGAATGGAATGGAATCAACCCGAGTGGAATGGAATGGATAGGAATGGAATGGATTGGAATGGAACGTAATTCAATAGAATAGAATGGAAGGGAATGGAAAGGAATGGAATGCAATGGAATGGAATGGAATGGAATGGAATCAACCCGAGTAGAACGGAATGGAATGCAATGGAATGGAATGGAATGGAATGGAATGGAATCAACCCGAGTAGAACGGAATGGAATGGAATTCAATGGAATGGAATTCAATGGAATGGAATTCAATGGAATGGAATTCAATTTAATAGAATGGAATGGAATGGAATGGAATGGAATGAACCCGAGTAGAACGGAATGGAATGGAATGGAATTGAATGGAATGGAATGGAATGGAATGGAATGGAATCGAACGTAATGGAATGGAATGGAATGGAATGGAATGGAATGGAATGGAATCAACCCGAGTAGATTGGAATGGATTGGAATGGAATGAAATGGAATGGAATGGAATTCAATGGAAAAAATGAAATGGAATGGAATGGAATGGAATGGAATGGAATGGAATCGAATGGAATCGAATGGAATCGAATGGAATGGAATGGAATGGAATGGAATCAACCCGAGTAGAACGGAATGGAATGGAATGGAATGGAATGGAATCAACCCGAGTAGATTGGAATGGATTGGAATGGAATGAAATGGAATGGAATGGAATTCAATGGAAAAAATGAAATGGAATGGAATGGAATGGAATGGAATGGAATGGAATGGAATGGAATTCAATGGAATGGAATGGAATGGAATGGAATGGAATGGAATGGAATGGAATGGAATAGAATGGAATTGAATGGAATCGAATGGAATGGAATGGAATAGAATGGAATCAAGTCGAGTAGAAAGGAATGGAATGGAATGGAATGGAATGGAATGGAATGGAATGGAATGGAATGCAATGAAATGGAATGGAATGGAATGGAATCGAATGGAATGGACTGGAATGAAATGTAATGTAATGGAATGGAATGGAATGGAATGGAATGGAATCAACCCGAGTAGAATGGAATGGACTGGAATGGAATGGAATGGAATGGAATCGAATCGAATCGAATGGAATGGAATGGAATGGAATGGAATGGAATGGAATGGAATGGAATGGAATGGAATGGAATGGAATGGAATGGAATCAACCCGAGTAGAACGGAATGGAATGGAATGGAATGGAATGGAATGGAATGGAATGGAATGGAATCAACCCGAGTAGAACGGAATGGAATGGAATGGAATGGAATGGAATGGAATGGAATGGAATGAAATGGAATGGAATGGAATGGAATGGAATCGAATGGAATGGACTGGAATGAAATGGAATGGAATGGAATGGAATGGAATGGAATGGAATGGAATGGAATGGAATGGAATAGAATGGAATCAACCCGAGTAGAATGGAAAGGATTGGAATGGAATGGAATGGAATCGAATGGAATGGAAAGGAATGGAATGGACGCGAGTAGAACGGAAAGGAATGGAAAGGAATGGAATGGAATGGAATGGAATGGAATGGAATGGAATGGAATGGAATGAACCCGAGTAGAACGGAATGGAATGGAATGGAATGGAATGGAATGGAATGGAATTTAATGGAATGGAATGGAAAGGAATGGAATGGAATGGAATCAACCCGAGTAGAATGGAATGGATTGGAATGGAATGGAATGGAATGGAATGTAATTCAATAGAATAGAATGGAAGGGAATGGAAAGGAATGGAAAGGAATGGAACGGAATGGAATCGAATGGAATCGAATGGAATCGAATGGAATGGAGTGGAATAGAATGTAATCAACCCGAATAGAACGGAACGGAACGGAACGGAACGGAACGGAACGGAATGGAATGGAGTGAAATGGAATGGAATCAAATGGAATCGAATGGAACCGAATGGAATGGAATGGAAGGGAATGGAATGCAATGGAATGGAATGGAATGGAATGGAATCAACACGAGTAGAATGGAATGGACTGGAATGGAATGGAATGGAATGGAATGGAATGGAATGGAATGGAATGGAATGGAATGGAATCAACCCGAGTAGAACGGAATGGAATGGAATGGAATGGAATGGAATGGAATGGAATGGAATGGAATGGAATGGAATGGAATGGAATGGAATGGAATCAACCCGAGTAGAACGGAATGGAATGGAATGGAATGGAATGGAATGGAATGGAATGGAATGGAATTCAATGGAATGGAATGGAATGGAATAGAATGGAATGGAATGGAATGGAATGGAATGGAATGAACCCGAGTAGAACGGAATGGAATGGAATGGAATGGAATGGAATGGAAAGGAATTGAATGGAATGAACCCGAGTAGAACGGAATGGAATGGAATGGAATGGAATGGAATGGAATGGAATGGAATGGAATGGAATGGAATCGAATGGAATCGAATGGAATGCAATGGAATAGAATGGAATGGAATGGAATCGAATGGAATGGAATGGAATGGAATGGAATGGAATCGAATGGAATCGAATGGAAACGAATGGAATCGAATGGAATGGAATGGAATGGAATGGAATGGAATGGAATGGAATGGAATGGAATGGAATGGAAAGGAATGGAATCAACCCGAGTAGATTGGAATGGATTGGAATGGAATGGAATGGAATGTAATGGAATTCAATGGAAAAAATGAAATGGAATGGAATGGAATGGAATCAACACGAGTAGAATGGAATGGATTGGAATGGAATGGAATCGAATGGAATGGAATGGAATGGAATGGAATGGAATGGAATGGAATCAACCCGAGTGGAATGGAATGGATAGGAATGGAATGGATTGGAATGGAACGTAATTCAATAGAATAGAATGGAAGGGAATGGAAAGGAATGGAATGCAATGGAATGGAATGGAATGGAATGGAATCAACCCGAGTAGAACGGAATGGAATGCAATGGAATGGAATGGAATGGAATGGAATGGAATCAACCCGAGTAGAACGGAATGGAATGGAATTCAATGGAATGGAATTCAATGGAATGGAATTCAATGGAATGGAATTCAATTTAATAGAATGGAATGGAATGGAATGGAATGGAATGAACCCGAGTAGAACGGAATGGAATGGAATGGAATTGAATGGAATGGAATGGAATGGAATGGAATGGAATCGAACGTAATGGAATGGAATGGAATGGAATGGAATGGAATGGAATGGAATCAACCCGAGTAGATTGGAATGGATTGGAATGGAATGAAATGGAATGGAATGGAATTCAATGGAAAAAATGAAATGGAATGGAATGGAATGGAATGGAATGGAATGGAATCGAATGGAATCGAATGGAATCGAATGGAATGGAATGGAATGGAATGGAATCAACCCGAGTAGAACGGAATGGAATGGAATGGAATGGAATGGAATCAACCCGAGTAGATTGGAATGGATTGGAATGGAATGAAATGGAATGGAATGGAATTCAATGGAAAAAATGAAATGGAATGGAATGGAATGGAATGGAATGGAATGGAATGGAATTCAATGGAATGGAATGGAATGGAATGGAATGGAATGGAATGGAATGGAATGGAATAGAATGGAATTGAATGGAATCGAATGGAATGGAATGGAATAGAATGGAATCAAGTCGAGTAGAAAGGAATGGAATGGAATGGAATGGAATGGAATGGAATGGAATGGAATGCAATGAAATGGAATGGAATGGAATGGAATCGAATGGAATGGACTGGAATGAAATGTAATGTAATGGAATGGAATGGAATGGAATGGAATGGAATGGAATGGAATGGAATGGAATCAACCCGAGTAGAATGGAATGGATTGGAATGGAATGGAATGGAATGGAATGGAATGGAATGGAATGGAATGGAATGGAATGGAATCAACCCGAGTAGAACGGAATGGAATGGAATGGAATGGAATGGAATGGAATGGAATGGAATGGAATGGAATGGAATGGAATGGAATGGAATGGAATCAACCCGAGTAGAACGGAATGGAATGGAATGGAATGGAATGGAATGGAATGGAATGGAATGGAATTCAATGGAATGGAATGGAATGGAATAGAATGGAATGGAATGGAATGGAATGGAATGGAATGAACCCGAGTAGAACGGAATGGAATGGAATGGAATGGAATGGAATGGAAAGGAATTGAATGGAATGAACCCGAGTAGAACGGAATGGAATGGAATGGAATGGAATGGAATGGAATGGAATGGAATGGAATGGAATCGAATGGAATCGAATGGAATGCAATGGAATAGAATGGAATGGAATGGAATCGAATGGAATGGAATGGAATGGAATGGAATGGAATCGAATGGAATCGAATGGAAACGAATGGAATCGAATGGAATGGAATGGAATGGAATGGAATGGAATGGAATGGAATGGAATGGAATGGAATGGAAAGGAATGGAATCAACCCGAGTAGATTGGAATGGATTGGAATGGAATGGAATGGAATGTAATGGAATTCAATGGAAAAAATGAAATGGAATGGAATGGAATGGAATCAACACGAGTAGAATGGAATGGATTGGAATGGAATGGAATCGAATGGAATGGAATGGAATGGAATGGAATGGAATGGAATGGAATCAACCCGAGTGGAATGGAATGGATAGGAATGGAATGGATTGGAATGGAACGTAATTCAATAGAATAGAATGGAAGGGAATGGAAAGGAATGGAATGCAATGGAATGGAATGGAATGGAATGGAATCAACCCGAGTAGAACGGAATGGAATGCAATGGAATGGAATGGAATGGAATGGAATGGAATCAACCCGAGTAGAACGGAATGGAATGGAATTCAATGGAATGGAATTCAATGGAATGGAATTCAATGGAATGGAATTCAATTTAATAGAATGGAATGGAATGGAATGGAATGGAATGAACCCGAGTAGAACGGAATGGAATGGAATGGAATTGAATGGAATGGAATGGAATGGAATGGAATGGAATCGAACGTAATGGAATGGAATGGAATGGAATGGAATGGAATGGAATGGAATCAACCCGAGTAGATTGGAATGGATTGGAATGGAATGAAATGGAATGGAATGGAATTCAATGGAAAAAATGAAATGGAATGGAATGGAATGGAATGGAATGGAATGGAATCGAATGGAATCGAATGGAATCGAATGGAATGGAATGGAATGGAATGGAATCAACCCGAGTAGAACGGAATGGAATGGAATGGAATGGAATGGAATCAACCCGAGTAGATTGGAATGGATTGGAATGGAATGAAATGGAATGGAATGGAATTCAATGGAAAAAATGAAATGGAATGGAATGGAATGGAATGGAATGGAATGGAATGGAATTCAATGGAATGGAATGGAATGGAATGGAATGGAATGGAATGGAATGGAATGGAATAGAATGGAATTGAATGGAATCGAATGGAATGGAATGGAATAGAATGGAATCAAGTCGAGTAGAAAGGAATGGAATGGAATGGAATGGAATGGAATGGAATGGAATGGAATGCAATGAAATGGAATGGAATGGAATGGAATCGAATGGAATGGACTGGAATGAAATGTAATGTAATGGAATGGAATGGAATGGAATGGAATGGAATGGAATGGAATGGAATGGAATGGAATGGAATCAACCCGAGTAGAATGGAATGGATTGGAATGGAATGGAATGGAATGGAATCGAATGGAATGGAATGGAATCGAATGGAATGGAAAGGAATGGAATGGACGCGAGTAGAACGGAATGGAATGGAATGGAATGGAATGGAATGGAATGGAATGGAATGGAATGGAATGGAATGGAATGGATTGAACCCGAGTAGAACGGAATGGAATGGAATGGAATGGAATGGAATGGAACTTAATGGAATGGAATGGAAAGGAATGGAATGGAATGGAATCAACCCGAGTAGAATGGAATGGGTAGGAATGGAAAGGAATGGAATGGAATGTAATTCAATAGAATAGAATGGAAGGGAATGGAAAGGAATGGAAAGGAATGGAATGGAATGGAATCGAATGGAATCGAATGGAATCGAATGGAATGGAGTGGAATAGAATGGAATCAACCCGAATAGAACGGAACGGAACAGAACGGAACGGAACGGAACGGAATGGAATGGAGTGAAATGGAATGGAATCAAATGGAATCGAATGGAACCGAATAGAATGGAATGGAAGGGAATGGAATGCAATGGAATGGAATGGAATGGAATGGAATGAACCCGAGTAGAATGGAATGGACTGGAATGGAATGGAATGGAATGGAATGGAATGGAATGGAATGGAATGGAATGGAATCAACCCGAGTAGAACGGAATGGAATGGAATGGAATGGAATGGAATGGAATGGAATGGAATGGAATGGCATCAACCCGAGTAGAACGGAATGGAATGGAATGGAATGGAATGGAATGGAATGGAATTCAATGGAATGGAATTCAATGGAATAGAATGGAATGGAATGGAATGGAATGGAATGGAATGAACCCGAGTAGAACGGAATGGAATGGAATGGAATTGAATGGAATGGAATGGAATGGAATGGAATCGAATCGAATGGAATCGAATGGAATGCAATGGAATAGAATGGAATGGAATGGAATCGAATGGAATGGAATGGAATGGGATGGAATCGAATATAATCGAATGGAATGGAATGGAATGGAATGGAATGGAATGGAATGGAATGGAATGGAATGGAATGGAAAGGAATGGAATCAACCCGAGTAGATTGGAATGGATTGGAATGGAATGGAATGGAATGTAATGGAATTCAATGGAAAAAATGAAATGGAATGGAATGGAATGGAATGGAATCAAATGGAATCGAATGGAATGGAATGGAATTGGAATGGAATGGAATGGAATGGAATCAACCCGAGTAGAATGGAATGGATTGGAATGGAATGGAATGGAATGGAATGGAATGGAATTCAATGGAAAAAATGAAATGGAATTGAATGGAATGGAATGGAATGGAATGGAATGGAATGGAATCGAATAGAATCGAATGGAATCGAATGGAATGGAATGGAATAGAATGGAATCAACCCGAGTAGAACGGAATGGAATGGAACGGAACGGAACGGAACGGAACGGAACGGAACGGAACGGAACCGAATGGAATGGAGTGAAATGGAATGAAATCGAATGGAATCGAATGGCACCAAATGGAATGGAAAGAAGGGAATGGAATGGAATGGAATGGAATGGAATGGAATGGAATCAACCCGAGTAGAATGGAATGGATTGGAATGGAATGGAATGGAGTGGAATGGAATGGAATTCAATAGAATAGAATGGAATGGAATGGAATGGAATGGAATGGAATGGAATGGAATCGAATGGAATCGAATGGAATCGATTGGAATGGAGTGGAATAGAATGGAATCAACCTGAATTGAACGGAACAGAACGGAACGGAACGGAACGGAATGGAATTGAGTGAAATGGAATGGAATCGAATGGAATCGAAAGGAACCGAATGGAATGGAATGGAAGGGAATGGAATGGAATGGAATGGAATGGAATGGAATGGAATGGAATCAACCCGAGTAGAATGGAATGGATTGGAATGGAATGGAATGGAATGGAATGAACCCGAGCTGAATGGAATGGAATGGAATGGGATGGAATGGAATGGAATGGGATGGAATGGAATGGAATGGAATGGAATGGAATGGAATGGAATGGAATGGAATTGATTCGAATGGAATGGAATGGAATGGAATGGAATGGAATGGAATGGAATGGAATGGTATCGAAAGGAATGGAATGGAATGGAATGCAATGGAATGGAATGGAATGGAATGCAATGGAATGGAATGGAATGGAATCAACCCGAGTAGAATGGAGTGGATTGGAATGGAATGGAATGGAATGGAATTTAATTCAATGGAATAGAATGAAATGGAACGGAATGGAATTGAACGGAATGGAATGGAATAGAATGGAATCGGATGGAATGGAGTGGAATGGAAAGGAATGGAATGGAATGGAATGGAATGGAATCGAATGGAATGGAATGGAATGGAATGGAATGGAATGGAATCGAATGGAATCGAATGGAATGGAGTGGAATAGAATGGAATCAACCTGAATTGAATGGAACGGAACGGAACGGAACGGAACAGAATGGAATTGAGTGAAATGGAATGGAATCGAATGGAATCGAAAGGAACCGAATGGAATGGAATGGAAGGGAATGGAATGGAATGGAATGGAATCAACCCGAGTAGAATGGAATGGATTGGAATGGAATGGAATGGAATGGAATGGAATGGAATGGAATGGAATGGAATAGAATGGAATGGAATGGAAAGGAATGGAATGGAATGGAATGGAATGGAATGGAATGGAATGGAATGGAATTCCATGGAATAGAATGGAATGGAATGGAATGGAATGGAATGAACCCGAGCTGAACGGAATGGAGTGGAATGGGATGGAATGGAATGGAATGGAATGGAATGGAATGGAATGGAATGGAATGGAATGGAATAGAATAGAATGGAATTGAATGGAATCGAATGGAATGGAATGGAATAGAATGGAATCAAGTCGAGTAGAAAGGAATGGAATGGAATGGAATGGAATGGAATGGAATGGAATGGAATGGAATGCAATGAAATGGAATGGAATGGAATGGAATCGAATGGAATGGACTGGAATGAAATGTAATGTAATGTAATGGAATGGAATGGAATGGAATGGAATGGAATGGAATCAACCCGAGTAGAATGGAATGGATTGGAATGGAATGGAATGGAATGGAATCGAATGGAATGGAATGGAATCGAATGGAATGGAAAGGAATGGAATGGACGCGAGTAGAAGGGAATGGAATGGAATGGAATGGAATGGAATGGAATGGAATGGAATGGAATGGAATGGAATGAACCCGAGTAGAACGGAATGGAATGGAATGGAATGGAATGGAATGGAATTTAATGGAATGGAATGGAAAGGAATGGAATGGAATGGAATCAACCCGAGTAGAATGGAATGGGTAGGAATGGAAAGGAATGGAATGGAATGTAATTCAATAGAATAGAATGGAAGGGAATGGAAAGGAATGGAAAGGAATGGAATGGAATGGAATCGAATGGAATCGAATGGAATCGAATGGAATGGAGTGGAATAGAATGGAATCAACCCGAATAGAACGGAACGGAACGGAACGGAACGGAACGGAACGGAATGGAATGGAGTGAAATGGAATGGAATCAAATGGAATCGAATGGAACCGAATAGAATGGAATGGAAGGGAATGGAATGCAATGGAATGGAATGGAATGGAATGGAATCAACCCGAGTAGAATGGAATGGACTGGAATGGAATGGAATGGAATGGAATGGAATGGAATGGAATGGAATGGAATGGAATGGAATGGAATCAACCCGAGTAGAACGGAATGGAATGGAATGGAATGGAATGGAATGGAATGGAATGGAATGGAATGGAATGGCATCAACCCGAGTAGAACGGAATGGAATGGAGTGGAATGGAATGGAATGGAATGGAATTCAATGGAATAGAATGGAATGGAATGGAATGGAATGGAATGGAATGAACCCGAGTAGAACGGAATGGAATGGAATGGAATTGAATGGAATGGAATGGAATGGAATGGAATCGAATCGAATGGAATCGAATGGAATGCAATGGAATAGAATGGAATGGAATGGAATCGAATGGAATGGAATGGAATGGGATGGAATCGAATATAATCGAATGGAATCGAATGGAATGGAATGGAATGGAATGGAATGGAACGGAATGGAATGGAATGGAATGGAAAGGAATGGAATCAACCCGAGTAGATTGGAATGGATTGGAATGGAATGGAATGGAATGTAATGGAATTCAATGGAAAAAATGAAATGGAATGGAATGGAATGGAATGGAATTCAATCAAATGGAATCGAATGGAATGGAATGGAATTGGAATGGAATGGAATGGAATGGAATCAACCCGAGTAGATTGGAATGGATTGGAATGGAATGGAATGGAATGGAATGGAATGGAATGGAATGGAAAAAATGAAATGGAATGGATTGGAATGGAATGGAATGGAATGGAATCGAATAGAATCGAATGGAATCGAATGGAATGGAGTGGAATAGAATGGAATCAACCCGAGTAGAACGGAATGGAATGGAACGGAACGGAACGAAACGGAACGGAACGGAACGGAACGGAACGGAACCGAATGGAATGGAGTGAAATGGAATGAAATCGAATGGAATCGAATGGCACCGAATGCAATGGAAAGAAGGGAATGGAATGGAATGGAATGGAATGGAATGGAATGGAATGGAATCAACCCGAGTAGAATGGAATGGATTGGAATGGAATGGAATGGAGTGGAGTGGAATGGAATTCAATAGAATAGAATGGAATGGAATGGAATGGAATGGAATGGAATGGAATGGAATCGAATCGAATGGAATCGAATGGAATCGATTGGAATGGAGTGGAATAGAATGGAATCAACCTGAATTGAACGGAACAGAACGGAACGGAACGGAACGGAATGGAATTGAGTGAAATGGAATGGAATCGAATGGAATCGAAAGGAACCGAATGGAATGGAATGGAAGGGAATGGAATGGAATGGAATGGAATGGAATGGAATCAACCCGAGTAGAATGGAATGGATTGGAATGGAATGGAATGGAATGGAATGGAATGGAATGGAATGGAATGGAATGGAATGGAATTCAATGGAATAGAATGGAATGGAATGGAATGGAATGGAATGAACCCGAGCTGAATGGAATGGAATGGAATGGGATGGAATGGAATGGAATGGGATGGAATGGAATGGAATGGAATGGAATGGAATGGAATGGAATGGAATGGAATTGATTCGAATGGAATGGAATGGAATGGAATGGAATGGAATGGAATGGAATGGAATGGTATCGAAAGGAATGGAATGGAATGGAATGCAATGGAATGGAATGGAATGGAATGGAATGGAATGGAATTGAATGGAATGGAATGGAATCAACCCGAGTAGAATGGAGTGGATTGGAATGGAATGGAATGGAATGGAATTTAATTCAATGGAATAGAATGAAATGGAACGGAATGGAATTGAACGGAATGGAATGGAATAGAATGGAATCGGATGGAATGGAGTGGAATGGAAAGGAATGGAATGGAATGGAATGGAATGGAATCGAATGGAATGGAATGGAATGGAATGGAATGGAATGGAATGGAATGGAATGGAATGGAAAGGAGTGGAATGGAATGGAATTCAATGGAATAGAATGGAATGGAATGGAATAGAATGGAATAGAATGGAATTGAATCGAATGGAATGGAATGGAATGGAATGGAATGGAATGGAATGGAATGGAATGGAATGGAATCAACCCGAGTAGAACGGAATGGATTGGAATGGAAAGGAATGGAATGGAATGGAATGGAATGAATGGAATGGAATGGAATGGAATGGAATCGAATGGAATCGAATGGAATCGAATGGAATGGAACGGAATGGAATGGAATGGAATGGAATCGAATGGAATGGAATGGAATGGAATGGAATCGAATGGAATGGAATGGAATGGAATTCAAAGAAATGGAATGGAATGGAACGGAATGGAATGGAATGGAATCAACCCGAGTAGAACGGAATGGAATGGAATGGAATGGAATGGAATGGCATGGAATGGAATGGAATGGAATGAAATGGAATGGAATGGAATGGAATGGAATGGAATGGAATCGAATGGAATCGAATGGAATCGAATGGAATGGAGTGGAACAGAATGGAATCAACCCGAGTAGAAAGGAATGGAATGGAACGGAACGGAATGGAACGGAACGGAAAGGAGCGGAATGGAGTGAAATGGAATGGAATCGAATGGAATCGAATGGAACCGAATGGAATGGAATGGAAGGGAATGGAATGGAATGGAATGGAATGGAATGGAATGGAATGGAATGGAATGGAATGGAATCAACCCGAGTAGAATAGAATGGATTGGAATGGAATGGAATGGAATGGAATGGAATGGAATGGAATGGAATGGAATCGAATGGAATCGAATGGAATCGAAAGGAATGGAATGGAATGGAATGGAATGGAATCAACCCGAGTAGAACGGAATGGAATGGAATGGAATGGAATGGAATGGAATGGAATGGAATGGAATGGAATGGAATGGAATGGAATGGAATGGAATGGAATCGAATGGAATCGAATGGAATCGAATGGAATGGAATGTAATAGAATGGAATCAACCCGAGTAGAAAGGAATGGAATGGAATGGAATGGAATGGAATGGAATGGAATGGAATGGAATCGAATGGAATGGAATGGAATGGAATGGAATGGAATGGAATGGAATGGAATGGAATGGAATGGAATGGAATCAACCCGAGTAGAATGGAATGGATTGGAATGGAATGGAATGGAGTGGAATGGAATGGAATTCAATAGAATAGAATGGAATGGAATGGAATGGAATGGAATGGAATGGAGTGGAACGGAATCGAATGGAATCGAATGGAATGGAGTGGAATAGAATGGAATCAACCTGAATTGAACGGAACGGAACGGAACGGAACGGAACAGAATGGAATTGAGTGAAATGGAATGGAATCGAATGGAATCGAAAGGAACCGAATGGAATGGAATGGAAGGGAATGGAATGGAATGGAATGGAATCAACCCGAGTAGAATGGAATGGATTGGAATGGAATGGAATGGAATGGAATGGAATGGAATGGAATAGAATGGAATGGAATGGAAAGGAATGGAATGGAATGGAATGGAATGGAATGGAATGGAATGGAATGGAATTCAATGGAATAGAATGGAATGGAATGGAATGGAATGGAATGAACCCGAGCTGAACGGAATGGAGTGGAATGGGATGGAATGGAATGGAATGGAATGGAATGGAATGGAATGGAATGGAATGGAATGGAATTGATTCGAATGGAATGGAATGGAATGGAAAGGAACGGAATGGAATCAACCCGAGTAGAATAGAATGGATTGGAATGGAATGGAATGGAATGGAATGGAATGGAATCGAATGGAATCGAATGGAATCGAATGGAATGGAATGGAATGGAATGGAATGGAATGGAATGGAATGGAATTCAATGGACTAGAATGGAATGGAATGGAATGGAATGGAATGGAATGGAATGGAATGGAATGGAATCGAATGGAATCGAATGGAATTGAATGGAATGGAATGGAATAGAATGGAATCAACCCGAGTAGAAAGGAATGGAATGGAATGGAATGGAATGGAAAGGAATGGAATGGAATGGAATGGAATGCAATGAAATGGAAAGGAATGGAATGGAATCGAATGGAATGGACTGGAATGAAATGGAAAGGAATGGAATGGACTGGAATGGAATGGAATGGAATCAACCCGAGTAGAATGGAATGGATTGGAATGGAATGGAATGGAATCGAATGGAATCAAATGGAACCGAATGGAATGGAATGGAAGGGAATGGAATGGAATGGAATGGAATGGAGTGGAATCCACCCGAGTAGAATGGAATGGATTGGAATGGAATGGAATATAATGTAATGGAATGGAATGGAATCGAATGGAATCGAATGGAATCGAATGGAATGGAATGGAATGGAATGGAATGGAATCAACCCGAGTAGAACGGAATGGAATGGAATGGAATGGAATGGAATGGAATGGAATGGAATGGAATGGAATGGAATGGAATGCAATGAAATGGAATGGAATGGAATGGAATGGAATGGAATGGAATGGAATGCAATGAAATGGAATGGAATGGAATGGAATCGAATAGAATGGACTGGAATGAAATGGAATGGAATGGAATGGAATGGAATGCAATGGAATGGAATGGAATGGAATGGAATGGAATGGAATGGAATGGAATGGAATCAACCAGAGTAGAATGGAATGGAATGGAATGGAATGAACCCGAGTAGAACGGAATGGAATGGAATGGGATCGAATGGAATGGAAAGGAATGGAATGGAATGGAATGGAATGGAATGGAATGGAATGGAATGGAATGGAATGGAATGGAATCAACCCGAGTAGAATGTAATGGATTGGAATGGAATGGAATGGAATGGAATGGAATTCAATGGAATAGAAAGAAATGGAATGGAATTTAATGGAATGGAATGGAATGGAAAGGAATGGAATGGAATTGAATGGAATGGAATGGAATCAACCCGAGTAGAATGGAAAGGATTGGAATGGAATGGAATGGAATGGAATGGAATGGAATGGAATGGAATGGAATCAACCCGAGTAGAACGGAATGGAATGGAATGGAATGGAATGGAATGGAATTCAAAGAAATGGAATGGAATGGAACGGAATGGAATGGAATGGAATCAACCCGAGTAGAACGGAATGGAATGGAATGGAATGGAATGGAATGGCATGGAATGGAATGGAATGGAAGGAAATGGAATGGAATGGAATGGAATGGAATGGAATGGAATGGAATCGAATGGAATCGAATGGAATCGAATGGAATGGAGTGGAATAGAATGGAATCAACCCGAGTAGAAAGGAATGGAATAGAACGGAACGGAATGGAACGGAACGGAAAGGAATGGAATGGAGTGAAATGGAATGGAATCGAATGGACTCGAATGGAACCGAATGGAATGGAATGGAAGGGAATGGAATGGAATGGAATGGAATGGAATGGAATGGAATGGAATGGAATGGAATGGAATGGAATCAACCCGAGTAGAATAGAATGGATTGGAATGGAATGGAATGGAATGGAATGGAATGGAATCGAATGGAATCGAATGGAATCGAATGGAATGGAATGGAGTGGAATGGAATCAACCCGAGTAGAACGGAATGGAATGGAATGGAATGGAATGGAATGGAATGGAATGGAATGGAATGGAATGGAATGGAATGGAATGGAATTCAAAGGACTAGAATGGAATGGAATGGAATGGAATGAAATGGAATGGAATGGAATGGAATCGAATGGAATCGAATGGAATTGAATGGAATGGAATGGAATAGAATGGAATCAACCCGAGTAGAAAGGAATGGAATGGAATGGAATGGAATGGAATGGAATGGAATGGAATGGAATGGAATGGAATGGAATGCAATGAAATGGAAAGAAATGGAATGGAATCGAATGGAATGGACTGGAATGAAATGGAAAGGAATGGAATGGACTGGAATGGAATGGAATGGAATCAACCCGAGTAGAATGGAATGGATTGGAATGGAATGGAATGGAATCGAATGGAATCAAATGGAACCGAATGGAAAGGAATGGAAGGGAATGGAATGGAACGGAATGGAATGGAATCAACCCGAGTAGAATGGAATGGATTGGAATGGAATGGAATATAAGGTAATGGAAAGGAATGGAATCGAATGGAATCGAATGGAATCGAATGGAATGGAATGGAATGGAATGGAATGGAATGGAATCAACCCGAGTAGAACGGAATGGAATGGAATGGAATGGAATGGAATGGAATGGAATGCAATGAAATGGAATGGAATGGAATGGAATCGAATAGAATGGACTGGAATGAAATGGAATGGAATGGAATGGAATGGAATGGAATGGAATGGAATGGAATGGAATGGAATGGAATGGAATGGAATGGAATGGAATCAACCCGAGTAGAATGGAATGGATTGGAATGGAATGGAATGGAATGGAATCGAATGGAATGGAATGGGATCGAATGGAATGGAAAGGAATGGAATGGACGCGAGAAGAACGGAATGGAATGGAATGGAATGGAATGGAATGGAATGGAATGGAATGGAATGGAATGAACCCTAGTAGAACGGAATGGAATGGAATGGAATGGAATGGAATGGAATGGAATGGAATGGAATGGAATGGAATCAACCCGAGTAGAATGGAATGGATAGGAATGGAATGGAATGGAATGGAATGTAATTCAATAGAAGAGAATGGAAGGCAATGGAAAGGAATGGAATGGAATGGAATGGAAAGCAATGGAATCGAATGGAATCAACCCGAGTAGAACGGAATGGAATGGAATGGAATGGAATGGAATGGAATGGAATGGAATGGAATGGAATGGAATGGAATGGAATGGAAAGGAATGGAGTGGAGTGGAGTGGAATGGAATGGAATGGAATGGAATGGAATGGAATGGAATGGAATTCAATGGAATAGAATGGAATGGAATGGAATGGAATGGAAACACCTCGAGTAGAAAGGAATGGAATGGAATGGAATGGAATGGAATGGAATGGAATGGAATGGAATGCAATGCAATGGAATGCAATGGAATGGAATCGAATGGAATGGACCGGAATGAAATGGAATGGAATGGAATGGAATGGAATGGAATGGAATGGAATGGAATGGAATCAACCCGAGTAGAATGGAATGGATTGGAATGGAATGGAATGGAATGGAATGGAATGGAATGGAATGGAATGGAATGGAATGGAATGGAATCAACCCGAGTAGAATGGAATGGATAGGAATGGAATGGAATGGAATGGAACGTAATTCAATAGAATAGAATGGAAGGGAATGGAAGGGAATGGAATGGAATGGAATGGAATGGAATGGAATCGAATGGAATCGAATGGGATCGAATGGAATGGAGTGGAATAGAATGGAATCAACCCGAATAGAACGGAACGGAACGGAACGGAACGGAACGGAACGGAATGGAATGGAGTGAAATGGAATGGAATCAAATGGAATCGAATGGAACCGAATGGAATGGAATGGAAGGGAATGGAATGCAATGGAATGGAATGGAATGGAATGGAATCAACCCGAGTAGAAAGGAATGGACTGGAATGGAATGGAATGGAATGGAATGGAATCGAATGGAATCGAATGGAATGGAATGGAATGGAATGGAATGGAATGGAATGGAATCAACCCGAGTAGAACGGAATGGAATGGAATGGAATGGAATGGAATGGAATGGAATGGAATGGAATCGAATGGAATCGAATGGAATTGAATGGAATGGAATGGAATAGAATGGAATCAACCCGAGTAGAAAGGAATGGAATGGAATGGAATGGAATGGAATGGAATGGAATGGAATGGAATGGAATGGAATGGAATGAATTGGAAAGGAATGGAGAGGAATCGTATGGAATGGACTGGAATGAAATGGAAAGGAATGGAATGGACTGGAATGGAATGGAATGGAATCAACCCGAGTAGAATGGAATGGATTGGAATGGAATGGAATGGAATCGAATGGAATCAAATGGAACCGAATGGAATGGAATGGAAGGGAATGGAATGGAATGGAATGGAATGGAATCAACCCGAGTAGAATGGAATGGATTGGAATGGAATGGAATATAATGTAATGGAATGGAATGGAAACGAATGGAATCGAATGGAATCGAATGGAATGGAATGGAATGGAATGGAATGGAATGGAATCAACCCGATTAGAATGGAATGGAATGGAATGGAATGGAATGGAATGGAATGGAATGGAATGGAATGGAATGGAATGCAATGAAATGGAATGGAATGGAATGGAATCGAATAGAATGGACTGGAATGAAATGGAATGGAATGGAATGGAATGGAATGGAATGGAATGGAATGGAATGGAATCAACCCGAGTAGAATGGAATGGATTGGAATGGAATGGAATGGAATGGAATCGAATGGAATGGAATGGGATCGAATGGAATGGAAAGGAATGGAATGGACGCGAGAAGAACGGAATGGAATGGAATGGAATGGAATGGAATGGAATGGAATGGAATGGAATGGAATGAACCCGAGTAGAACGGAATGGAATGGAATGGAATGGAATGGAATGGAATGGAATGGAATGGAATGGAATGGAATGGAATGGAATCAACCCGAGTAGAATGGAATGTATAGGAATGGAATGGAATGGAATGGAATGTAATTCAATAGAAGAGAATGGAAGGGAATGGAAAGGAATGGAATGGAATGGAATGGAAAGGAATGGAATCGAATGGAATCAACCCGAGTAGCACGGAATGGAATGGAATGGAATGGAATGGAATGGAATGGAATGGAATGGAATGGAATGGAATGGAATGGAAAGGAATGGAGTGGAGTGGAGTGGAATGGAATGGAATGGAATGGAATGGAATGGAATGGAATTCAATGGAATAGAATGGAATGGAATGGAATGGAATGGAATCACCTCGAGAAGAAAGGAATGGAATGGAATGGAATGGAATGGAATGGAATGGAGTGGAATGGAATGCAATGCAATGGAATGCAATGGAATGGAATCGAATGGAATGGACTGGAATGAAATGGAATGGAATGGAATGGAATGGAATGGAATGGAATGGAATGGAATGGAATCAACCCGAGTAGAATGGAATGGATTGGAATGGAATGGAATGGAATGGAATCGAATGGAATGGAATGGAATGGAATGGAATGGAATGGAATGGAATCAACCCGAGTAGAATGGAATGGATAGGAATGGAATGGAATGGAATGGAACGTAATTCAATAGAATAGAAAGGAAGGGAATGGAAAGGAATGAAATGGAATGGAATGGAATGGAATGGAATCGAATGGAATCGAATTGGATCGAATGGAATGGAGTGGAATAGAATGGAATCAACCCGAATAGAACGGAACGCAACGGAACGGAACGGAACGGAACGGAATGGAATGGAGTGAAATGGAATGGAATCAAATGGAATCGAATGGAACCGAATGGAATGGAATGGAAGGGAATGGAATGCAATGGAATGGAATGGAATGGAATGGAATCAACCCGAGTAGAAAGGAATGGACTGGAATGGAATGGAATGGAATGGAATGGAATCGAATGGAATGGAATGGAATGGAATGGAATGGAATGGAATGGAATGGAATGGAATGGAATGGAATCAACCCGAGTTGAACGGAATGGAATGGAATGGAATGGAATGGAATGGAATGGAATGGAATTCAAAGAAATGGAATGGAATGGAACGGAATGGAATGGAATGGAATCAACCCGAGTAGAACGGAATGGAATGGAATGGAATGGAATGGAATGGCATGGAATGGAATGGAATGGAATGAAATGGAATGGAATGGAATGGAATGGAATGGAATGGAATCGAATGGAATCGAATGGAATCGAATGGAATGGAGTGGAACAGAATGGAATCAACCCGAGTAGAAAGGAATGGAATGGAACGGAACGGAATGGAACGGAACGGAAAGGAGCGGAATGGAGTGAAATGGAATGGAATCGAATGGAATCGAATGGAACCGAATGGAATGGAATGGAAGGGAATGGAATGGAATGGAATGGAATGGAATGGAATGGAATCAACCCGAGTAGAATAGAATGGATTGGAATGGAATGGAATGGAATGGAATGGAATGGAATGGAATGGAATCGAATGGAATCGAATGGAATCGAATGGAATGGAATGGAATGGAATGGAATGGAATCAACCCGAGTAGAACGGAATGGAAGGGAATGGAATGGAATGGAATGGAATGGAATGGAATGGAATGGAATGGAATGGAATGGAATCGAATGGAATCGAATGGAATCGAATGGAATGGAATGGAGTGGAATGGAATCAACCCGAGTAGAACGGAATGGAATGGAATGGAATGGAATGGAATGGAATGCAATGGAATGGAATGGAATGGAATTCAAAGGACTAGAATGGAATGGAATGGAATGGAATGGAATGGAATGGAATCGAATGGAATCGAATGGAATTGAATGGAATGGAATGGAATAGAATGGAATCAACCCGAGTAGAAAGGAATGGAATGGAATGGAATGGAATGGAATGGAATGGAATGCAATGAAATGGAAAGGAATGGAATGGAATCGAATGGAATGGACTGGAATGAAATGGAAAGGAATGGAATGGACTGGAATGGAATGGAAAGGAATGGAATGGACTGGAATGGAATGGAATGGAATCAACCCGAGTAGAATGGAATGGATTGGAATGGAATGGAATGGAATCGAATGGAATCAAATGGAACCGAATGGAATGGAATGGAAGGGAATGGAATGGAATGGAATGGAATGGAATGGAATGGAATCAACCCGAGTAGAATGGAATGGATTGGAATGGAATGGAATATAATGTAATGGAATGGAATGGAATCGAATGGAATCTAATGGAATCGAATGGAATGGAATGGAATGGAATGGAATGGAATGGAATGGAATGGAATCAACCCGAGTAGAACGGAATGGAATGGAATGGAATGGAATGGAATGGAATGGAATGGAATGGAATGCAATGAAATGGAATGGAATGGAATGGAATCGAATAGAATGGACTGGAATGAAATGGAATGGAATGGAATGGAATGGAATGGAATGGAATGGAATGGAATGGAATGGAATGGAATGGAATGGAATGGAATCAACCCGAGTAGAATGGAATGGATTGGAATGGAATGGAATGGAATGGAATCGAATGGAATGGAATGGGATCGAATGGAATGGAAAGGAATGGAATGGACGCGAGAAGAACGGAATGGAAGGGAATGGAATGGAATGGAATGGAATGGAATGGAATAGAATGGAATGGAATGGAATGGAATGGAATGGAATGGAATGGAATGGAATGGAATGGAATGGAATTCAATGGAATAGAATGGATTGGAATGGAATGGAATGGAATGAACCCGAGCTGAACGGAATGGAGTGGAATGGGATGGAATGGAATGGAATGGAATGGAATGGAATTGATTCGAATGGAATGGAATGGAATGGAAAGGAACGGAATGGAATCAACCCGAGTAGAATAGAATGGATTGGAATGGAATGGAATGGAATGGAATGGAATGGAATCGAATGGAATCGAATGGAATCGAACGGAATGGAATGGAATGGAATGTAATCAACACGAGTAGAAAGGAATGGAATGGAATGGAATGGAATGGAATGGAATGGAATGGAATGGAATGGAATGGAATGGAATGGAATTCAATGGACTAGAATGGAATGGAATGGAATGGAATGGAATGGAATGGAATGGAATCGAATGGAATCGAATGGAATTGAATGGAATGGAATGGAATAGAATGGAATCAACCCGAGTAGAAAGGAATGGAATGGAATGGAATGGAATGGAATGGAATGGAATGGAATGGAATGGAATGGAATGGAATGCAATGAAATGGAAAGGAATGGAATGGAATCGAATGGAATGGACTGGAATGAAATGGAAAGGAATGGAATGGACTGGAATGGAATGGAATGGAATCAACCCGAGTAGAATGGAATGGATTGGAATGGAATGGAATGGAATCGAATGGAATCAAATGGAACCGAATGGAATGGAATGGAAGGGAATGGAATGGAATGGAATGGAATGGAATGGAATCCACCCGAGTAGAATGGAATGGATTGGAATGGAATGGAATATAATGTAATGGAATGGAATGGAATCGAATGGAATCGAATGGAATGGAATGGAATGGAATGGAATGGAATGGAATGGAATGGAATGGAATCAACCCGAGTAGAACGGAATGGAATGGATTGGAATGGAATGGAATGGAATGGAATGGAATGCAATGAAATGGAATGGAATGGAATGCAATCGAATAGAATCGACTGGAATGAAATGGAATGGAATGGAATGGAATGGAATGGAATGGAATGGAATGGAATGGAATGGAATGGAATCAACCCGAGTAGAATGGAATGGAATGGAATGGAATCAACCCGAGTAGAACGGAATGGAATGGAATGGGATCGAATGGAATGGAAAGGAATGGAATGGAATGGAATGGAATGGAATGGAATCAACCCGAGTAGAATGGAATGGATTGGAATGGAATGGAATGGAATGGAATGGAATTCAATGGAATAGAATGAAATGGAATGGAATGGAATGGAATGGAATGGAATGGAATGGAATGGAATGGAATGGAATGGAATCAACCCGAGTAGAATGGAAAGGATTGGAATGGAATGGAATGGAATGGAATGGAATGGAATGGAATCAACCCGAGTAGAACGGAATGGAATGGAATGGAATGGAATGGAATTCAAAGAAATGGAATGGAATGGAACGGAATGGAATGGAGTGGAATCAACCCGAGTAGAACGGAATGGAATGGAATGGAATGGAATGGAATGGCATGGAATGGAATGGAATGGAATGAAATGGAATGGAATGGAATGGAATGGAATGGAATGGAATGGAATCGAATGGAATCGAATGGAATCGAATGGAATGGAGTGGAATAGAATGGAATCAACCCGAGTAGAAAGGAATGGAATGGAACGGAACGGAATGGAACGGAACGGAAAGGAATGGAATGGAGTGAAATGGAATGGAATCGAATGGACTCGAATGGAACCGAATGGAATGGAATGGAAGGGAATGGAATGGAATGGAATGGAATGGAATGGAATGGCATGGAATGGAATGGAATGGAATGAAATGGAATGGAATGGAATGGAATGGAATGGAATGGAATCGAATGGAATCGAATGGAATCGAATGGAATGGAGTGGAATAGAATGGAATCAACCCGAGTAGAAAGGAATGGAATGGAACGGAACGGAATGGAACGGAACGGAAAGGAATGGAATGGAGTGAAATGGAATGGAATCGAATGGACTCCAATGGAACCGAATGGAATGGAATGGAAGGGAATGGAATGGAATGGAATGGAATGGAATGGAATGGAATGGAATGGAATCAATCCGAGTAGAATAGAATGGATTGGAATGGAATGGAATGGAATGGAATGGAATGGAATCGAATGGAATCGAATGGAATCGAATCTAATGGAATGGAGTGGAATGGAATCAACCCGAGTAGAACGGAATGGAATGGAATGGAATGGAATGGAATGGAATGGAATGGAATGGAATGGAATGGAATGGAATTCAAAGGACTAGAATGGAATGGAATGGAATGGAATGGAATGGAATGGAATGGAATCGAATGGAATCGAATGGAATTGAATGGAATGGAATGGAATAGAATGGAATCAACCCGAGTAGAAAGGAATGGAATGGAATGGAATGGAATGGAATGGAATGCAATGAAATGGAAAGGAATGGAATGGAATCGAGTGGAATGGACTGGAATGAAATGGAAAGGAATGGAATGGACTGGAATGGAATGGAATGGAATCAACCCGAGTAGAATGGAATGGATTGGAATGGAATGGAATGGAATCGAATGGAATCAAATGGAAACGAATGGAATGGAATGGAAGGGAATGGAATGGAATGGAATGGAATGGAATGGAATCAACCCGAGTAGAATGGAATGGATTGGAATGGAATGGCATATAATGTAATGGAATGGAATGGAATCAAATGGAATCGAATGGAATCGAATGGAATGGAATGGAATGGAATGGAATGGAATGGAATCAACCCGAGTAGAACGGAATGGAATGGAATGGAATGGAATGGAATGGAATGGAATGGAATGCAATGAAATGGAATGGAATGGAATGGAATCGAATAGAATGGACTGGAATGAAATGGAATGGAATGGAATGGAATGGAATGGAATGGAATGGAATGGAATGGAATGGAATGGAATGGAATGGAATGGAATGGAATGGAATGGAATGGAATGGAATGGAATGGAATCAACCCGAGTAGAATGGAATGGATTGGAATGGAATGGAATGGAATGGAATCGAATGGAATGGAATGGGATCGAATGGAATGGAAAGGAATGGAATGGACGCGAGAAGAACGGAATGGAATGGAATGGAATGGAATGGAATAGAATGGAATGGAATGGAATGGAATGGAATGGAATGGAATGGAATGGAATGGAATGGAATTCCATGGAATAGAATGGATTGGAATGGAATGGATTGGAATGAACCCGAGCTGAACAGAATGGAGTGGAATGGGATGGAATGGAATGGAATGGAATGGAATGGAATGGAATGGAATGGAATTGATTCGAATGGAATGGAATGGATTGGAAAGGAACGGAATGGAATCAACCCGAGTAGAATAGAATGGATTGGAATGGAATGGAATGGAATGGAATGGAATGGAATGGAATCGAATGGAATCGAATGGAATCAAACGGAATGGAATGGAATGGAATGTAATCAACACGAGTAGAACGGAATGGAATGGAATGGAATGGAATGGAATGGAATGGAATGGAATGGAATGGAATGGAATGGAATGGAATGGAATGGAATGGAATTCAATGGACTAGAATGGAATGGAATGGAATGGAATGGAATGGAATGGAATCGAATGGAATCGAATGGAATTGAATGGAATGGAATGGAATAGAATGGAATCAACCCGAGTAGAAAGGAATGGAATGGAATGGAATGGAATGGAATGGAATGGAATGGAATGGAATGCAATGAAATGGAAAGGAATGGAATGGAATCGAATGGAATGGACTGGAATGAAATGGAAAGGAATGGAATGGACTGGAATGGAATGGAATGGAATCAACCCGAGTAGAATGGAATGGATTGGAATGGAATGGAATGGAATCGAATGGAATCAAATGGAAACGAATGGAATGGAATGGAAGGGAATGGAATGGAATGGAATGGAATGGAATGGAATCAACCCGAGTAGAATGGAATGGATTGGAATGGAATGGCATATAATGTAATGGAATGGAATGGAATCAAATGGAATCGAATGGAATCGAATGGAATGGAATGGAATGGAATGGAATGGAATGGAATGGAATCAACCCGAGTAGAACGGAATGGAATGGAATGGAATGGAATGGAATGGAATGGAATGGAATGCAATGAAATGGAATGGAATGGAATGGAATCGAATAGAATGGACTGGAATGAAATGGAATGGAATGGAATGGAATGGAATGGAATGGAATGGAATGGAATGGAATGGAATGGAATGGAATCAACCCAAGTAGAATGGAATGGATTGGAATGGAATGGAATGGAATGGAATCGAATGGAATGGAATGGGATCGAATGGAATGGAAAGGAGTGGAATGGACGCGAGAAGAACGGAATGGAATGGAATGGAATGGAATGGAATAGAATGGAATGGAATGGAATGGAATGGAATGGAATGGAATGGAATGGAATGGAATTCCATGGAATAGAATGGATTGGAATGGAATGGATTGGAATGAACCCGAGCTGAACGGAATGGAGTGGAATGGGATGGAATGGAATGGAATGGAATGGAATGGAATGGAATGGAATGGAATTGATTCGAATGGAATGGAATGGAATGGAAAGGAACGGAATGGAATCAACCCGAGTAGAATAGAATGGATTGGAATGGAATGGAATGGAATGGAATGGAATGGAATCGAATGGAATCGAATGGAATCAAACGGAATGGAATGGAATGGAATGTAATCAACACGAGTAGAACGGAATGGAATGGAATGGAATGGAATGGAATGGAATGGAATGGAATGGAATGGAATGGAATGGAATGGAACGGAATTCAATGGACTAGAATGGAATGGAATGGAATGGAATGGAATGGAATGGAATCGAATGGAATCGAATGGAATTGAATGGAATGGAATGGAATAGAATGGAATCAACCCGAGTAGAAAGGAATGGAATGGAATGGAATGGAATGGAATGGAATGGAATGGAATGGAATGGAATGCAATGAAATGGAAAGGAATGGAATGGAATCGAATGGAATGGACTGGAATGAAATGGAAAGGAATGGAATGGACTGGAATGGAATGGAATGGAATCAACCCGAGTAGAATGGAATGGATTGGAATGGAATGGAATGGAATCGAATGGAATCAAATGGAACCGAATGGAATGGAATGGAAGGGAATGGAATGGAATGGAATGGAATGGAATGGAATCCCCCCGAGTAGAATGGAATGGATTGGAATGGAATGGAATATAATGTAATGGAATGGAATGGAATCGAATGGAATCGAATGGAATCGAAAGGAATGGAATGGAATGGAATGGAATGGAATGGAATGGAATCAACCCGAGTAGAACGGAATGGAATGGAATGGAATGGAATGGAATGGAATGGAATGGAATGGAATGCAATGAAATGGAATGGAATGGAATGGAATCGAATAGAATGGACTGGAATGAAATGGAATGGAATGGAATGGAATGGAATGGAATGGAATGGTATGGAATGGAATGGAATGGAATGGAATCAACCCGAGTAGAATGGAATGGAATGGAATGGAATGAACCCGAGTAGAACGGAATGGAATGGAATGGGATCGAATGGAATGGAAAGGAATGGAATGGAATGGAATGGAATGGAATGGAATGGAATGGAATGGAATGGAATGGAATGGAATGGAATGGAATCAACCCGAGTAGAATGGAATGGATTGGAATGGAATGGAATGGAATGGAATGGAATTCAATGGAATAGAATGAAATGGAATGGAATGGAATGGAATGGAATGGAAAGGAATGGAATGGAATGGAATGGAATTGAATGGAATGGAATGGAATCAACCCGAGTAGAATGGAAAGGATTGGAATGGTATGGAATGGAATGGAATGGAATGGAATGGAATCAACCCGAGTAGAACGGAATGGAATGGAATGGAATGGAATGGAATTCAAAGAAATGGAATGGAATGGAATGAAATGGAATGGAATGGAATGGAATGGAATGGAATGGAATGGAATCGAATGGAATCGAATGGAATCGAATGGAATGGAGTGGAATAGAATGGAATCAACCCGAGTAGAAAGGAATGGAATGGAACGGAACGGAATGGAACGGAACGGAAAGGAATGGAATGGAGTGAAATGGAGTGGAATCGAATGGACTCGAATGGAACCGAATGGAATGGAATGGAAGGGAATGGAATGGAATGGAATGGAATGGAATGGAATGGAATGGAATGGAATGGAATTGAATCAACCCGAGTAGAATAGAATGGATTGGAATGGAATGGAATGGAATGGAATGGAATGGAATCGAATGGAATCGAATGGAATGGAATTCAATGGACTAGAATGGAATGGAATGGAATGGAATGGAATGGAATGGAACCGAATGGAATGGAATGGAAGGGAATGGAATGGAATGGAATGGAATGGAATGGAATGGAATGGAATGGAATGGAATGGAATGGAACGGAGTGGAATGGAATCAACCCGAGTAGAACGGAATGGAATGGAATGGAATGGAATGGAATGGAATGGAATGGAATGGAATGGAATGGAATGGAATTCAATGGACTAGAATGGAATGGAATGGAATGGAATGGAATGGAATCGAATCGAATGGAATCTAATGGAATTGAATGGAATGGAATGGAATAGAATGGAATCAACCCGAGTAGAAAGGAATGGAATGGAATGGAATGGAATGGAATGGAATGGAATGGAATGGAATGGAATGCAATGAAATGGAAAGGAATGGAATGGAATCGAATGGAATGGACTGGAATGAAATGGAAAGGAATGGAATGGACTGGAATGGAATGGAATGGAATCAACCCGAGTAGAATGGAATGGATTGGAATGGAATGGAATGGAGTCGAATGGAATCAAATGGAACCGAATGGAATGGAATGGAAGGGAATGGAATGGAATGGAATGGAATGGAATGGAATCCACCCGAGTAGAATGGAATGGATTGGAATGGAATGGAATATAATGTAATGGAATGGAATGGAATCGAATGGAATCGAATGGAATCGAAAGGAATGGAATGGAATGGAATGGAATGGAATGGAATGGAATGGAATCAACCCGAGTAGAACGGAATGGAATGGAATGGAATGGAATGGAATGGAATGGAATGGAATGGAATGCAATGAAATGGAATGGAATGGAATGGAATCGAATAGAATGGACTGGAATGAAATGGAATGGAATGGAATGGAATGGAATGGAATGGAATGGAATGGAATGGAATGGAATCAACCCGAGTAGAATGGAATGGAATGGAATGGAATGAACCCGAGTAGAACGGAATGGAATGGAATGGGATCGAATGGAATGGAAAGGAATGGAATGGAATGGAATGGAATGGAATGGAATGGAATGGAATGGAATGGAATGGAATGGAATGGAATGGAATCAACCCGAGTAGAATGGAATGGATTGGAATGGAATGGAATGGAATGGAATGGAATTCAATGGAATAGAATGAAATGGAATGGAATGGAATGGAATGGAATGGAAAGGAATGGAATGGAATGGAATGGAATTGAATGGAATGGAATGGAATCAACCCGAGTAGAATGGAAAGGATTGGAATGGAATGGAATGGAATGGAATGGAATGGAATGGAATCAACCCGAGTAGAACGGAATGGAATGGAATGGAATGGAATGGAATTCAAAGAAATGGAATGGAATGGAATGAAATGGAATGGAATGGAATGGAATGGAATGGAATGGAATGGAATCGAATGGAATCGAATGGAATCGAATGGAATGGAGTGGAATAGAATGGAATCAACCCGAGTAGAAAGGAATGGAATGGAACGGAACGGAATGGAACGGAACGGAAAGGAATGGAATGGAGTGAAATGGAGTGGAATCGAATGGACTCGAATGGAACCGAATGGAATGGAATGGAAGGGAATGGAATGGAATGGAATGGAATGGAATGGAATGGAATGGAATGGAATTGAATCAACCCGAGTAGAATAGAATGGATTGGAATGGAATGGAATGGAATGGAATGGAATGGAATGGAATCGAATGGAATCGAATGGAATGGAATTCAATGGACTAGAATGGAATGGAATGGAATGGAATGGAATGGAATGGAACCGAATGGAATGGAATGGAATGGAATGGAATGGAATGGAATGGAATGGAATGGAATGGAATGGAATGGAATGGAATGGAATGGAATGGAATGGAACGGAGTGGAATGGAATCAACCCGAGTAGAACGGAATGGAATGGAATGGAATGGAATGGAATGGAATGGAATGGAATGGAATGGAATGGAATGGAATGGAATTCAATGGACTAGAATGGAATGGAATGGAATGGAATGGAATGGAATGGAATCGAATGGAATCTAATGGAATTGAATGGAATGGAATGGAATAGAATGGAATCAACCCGAGTAGAAAGGAATGGAATGGAATGGAATGGAATGGAATGGAATGGAATGGAATGGAATGGAATGGAATGCAACGAAATGGAAAGGAATGGAATGGAATCGAATGGAATGGACTGGAATGAAATGGAAAGGAATGGAATGGACTGGAATGGAATGGAATGGAATCAACCCGAGTAGAATGGAATGGATTGGAATGGAATGGAATGGAGTCGAATGGAGTCAAATGGAACCGAATGGAATGGAATGGAAGGGAATGGAATGGAATGGAATGGAATGGAATGGAATCAACCGGAGTAGAATGGAATGGATTGGAATGGAATGGAATATAATGTAATGGAATGGAATGGAATCGAATGGAATCGAATGGAATCGAATGGAATGGAATGGAATGGAATGGAATGGAATGGAATGGAATGGAATGGAATCAACCCGAGTATAACGGAATGGAATGGAATGGAATGGAATGGAATGGAATGGAATGGAATGAAATGCAATGAAATGGAATGGAATGGAATGGAATCGAATAGAATGGACTGGAATGAAATGGAATGGATTGGAATGGAATGGAATGGAATGGAATCGAATGGAATGGAATGGGATCGAATGGAATGGAAAGGAATGGAATGGACGCGAGAAGAACGGAATGGAATGGTATGGAATGGAATGGAATGGAATGGAATGGAATGGAATGGAATGAACCCGAGTAGAACGGAATGGAATGGAATGGAATGAAATGGAATGGAATGGAATGGAATGGAATGGAATGGAATGGAATGGAATGGAATGGAATGGAATCAACCCGAGTAGAATGGAATGGATAGGAATGGAATGGAATGGAATGGAATGTAATTCAATAGAAGAGAATGGAAGGGAATGGAAAGGAATGGAATGGAATGGAATGGAAAGGAATGGAATCGAATGGAATCAACCCGAGTAGAACGGAATGGAATGGAATGGAATAGAATGGAATGGAATGGAATGGAATGGAATAGAATGGAATGGAATGGAAAGGAATGGAGTGGAGTGGAGTGGAATGGAATGGAATGGAATGGAATGGAATGGAATGGAATTCAATGGAATAGAATGGAATGGAATGGAATGGAATGGAATCACCTCGAGTAGAAAGGAATGGAATGGAATGGAATGGAATGGAATGGAATGGAATGGAATGGAATGGAATGCAATGCAATGGAATGCAATGGAATGGAATCGAATGGAATGGACTGGAATGAAATGGAATGGAATGGAATGGAATGGAATGGAATGGAATGGAATGGAATGGAATCAATCCGAGTAGAATGGAATGGATAGGAATGGAATGGAATGGAATGGAACGTAATTCAATAGAATAGAATGGAAGGGAATGGAAAGGAATGGAATGGAATGGAATGGAATGGAATGGAATGGAATCGAATGAAATCGAATGGGATCTAATGGAATGGAGTGGAATAGAATGGAATCAACCCGAATAGAACGGAACGGAACGGAACGGAACGGAATGGAACGGAATGGAATGGAGTGAAATGGAATGGAATCAAATGGAATCGAATGGAACCGAATGGAATGGAATGGAAGGGAATGGAATGCAATGGAATGGAATGGAATGGAATGGAATCAACCCGAGTAGAAAGGAATGGACTGGAATGGAATGGAATGGAATGGAATGGAATCGAATGGAATGGAATGGAATGGAATGGAATGGAATGGAATGGAATGGAATGGAATCAACCCGAGTAGAACGGAATGGAATGGACTGGAATGGAATCAACCCGAGTAGAACGGAATGGAATGGAATGGAATGGAATGGAATTCAATGGAATGGAATTCAATGGAATGGAATTCAATGGAATAGAATGGAATGGAATGGAATGGAATGGAATGCAATGGAATCAACCCGAGTAGAATGGAATGGATTGGAATGGAATGGAATGGAATGGAATCGAATGGAATGGAATGGAATCGAATGGAATGGAAAGGAATGGAATGGACGCGAGTAGAACGGAATGGAATGGAATGGAACGGAATGGAATGGAATGGAATGGAATGGAATGGAATGGAATGAACCAGAGTAGAACGGAATGGAATGGAATGGAATGGAATGGAATGGAATGGAATTCAATGGACTAGAATGGAATGGAATGGAATGGAATGGAATGGAATGGAATCGAATGGAATCGAATGGAATTGAATGGAATGGAATGGAATAGAATGGAATCAACCCGAGTAGAAAGGAATGGAATGGAATGGAATGGAATGGAATGGAATGGAATGGAATGGAATGGAATGGAATGCAATGAAATGGAAAGGAATGGATTGGAATCGAATGGAATGGACTGGAATGAAATGGAAAGGAATGGAATGGACTGGAATGGAATGGAATGGAATCAACCCGAGTAGAATGGAATGGATTGGAATGGAATGGAATGAAATCGAATGGAATCAAATGGAACCGAATGGAATGGAATGGAAGGGAATGGAATGGAATGGAATGGAATGGAATGGAATCCACCCGAGTAGAATGGAATGGATTGGAATGGAATGGAATATAATGTAATGGAATGGAATGGAATCGAATGGAATGGAATGGAATGGAATGGAATGGAATGGAATGGAATGGAATGGAATGGAATGGAATCAACCCGAGTAGAACGGAATGGAATGGAATGGAATGGAATGGAATGGAATGGAATGGAATGCAATGAAATGGAATGGAATGGAATGGAATCGAATAGAATGGACTGGAATGGAATGGAATGGAATGGAATGGAATGGAATGGAATCAACCCGAGTAGAATGGAATGGAATGGAATGGAATGAACCCGAGTAGAACGGAATGGAATGGAATGGGATCGAATGGAATGGAAAGGAATGGAATGGAATGGAATGGAATGGAATGGAATGGAATGGAATGGAATGGAATCAACCCGAGTAGAATGGAATGGATTGGAATGGAATGGAATGGAATGGAATGGAATTCAATGGAATAGAATGAAATGGAATGGAATGGAATGGAATGGAAAGGAATGGAATGGAATGGAATGGAATTGAATGGAATTGAATGGAATGGAATGGAATCAACCCGAGTAGAATGGAAAGGATTGGAATGGAATGGAATGGAATGGAATGGAATGGAATGGAATCAACCCGAGTAGAACGGAATGGAATTGAATGGAATGGAATGGAATTCAAAGAAATGGAATGGAATGGAACGGAATGGAATGGAATGGAATCAACCCGAGTAGAACGGAATGGAATGGAATGGAATGGAATGGAATGGCATGGAATGGAATGGAATGGAATGAAATGGAATGGAATGGAATGGAATGGAATGGAATGGAATGGAATCGAATGGAATCGAATGGAATCGAATGGAATGGAGTGGAATAGAATGGAATCAACCCGAGTAGAAAGGAATGGAATGGAACGGAACGGAATGGAACGGAACGGAAAGGAATGGAATGGAGTGAAATGGAATGGAATCGAATGGACTCGAATGGAACCGAATGGAATGGAATGGAAGGGAATGGAATGGAATGGAATGGAATGGAATGGAATGGAATGGAATGGAATGGAATGGAATGGAATGGAATGGAATGGAATGGAATCAACCCGAGTAGAATAGAATGGATTGGAATGGAATGGAATGGAATGGAATGGAATCGAATGGAATCGAATGGAATGGAATTCAATGGACTAGAATGGAATGGAATGGAATGGAATGGAATGGAACCGAATGGAATGGAATGGAAGGGAATGGAATGGAATGGAATGGAATGGAAGGGAATGGAATGGAATGGAATGGAATGGAATGGAATGGAATGGAGTGGAATGGAATCAACCCGAGTAGAACGGAATGGAATGGAATGGAATGGAATGGAATGGAATGGAATGGAATGGAATGGAATGGAATTCAATGGACTAGAATGGAATGGAATGGAATGGAATGGAATGGAATGGAATCGAATGGAATCGAATGGAATTGAATGGAATGGAATGGAAAAGAATGGAATCAACCCGAGTAGAAAGGAATGGAATGGAATGGAATGGAATGGAAGGGAATGCAATGAAATGGAAAGGAATGGAATGGAATCGAATGGAATGGACTGGAATGAAATGGAAAGGAATGGAATGGACTGGAATGGAATGGAATGGAATCAACCCGAGGAGAATGGAATGGATTGGAATGGAATGGAATGGAGTCGAATGGAATCAAATGGAACCGAATGGAATGGAATGGAAGGGAATGGAATGGAATGGAATGGAATGGAATGAACCCGAGTAGAACGGAATGGAATGGAATGGAATGGAATGGAATGGAATGGAATGGAATGGAATGGAATCAACCCGAGTAGAATGGAATGAATTGGAATGGAATGGAATATAATGTAATGGAATGGAATGGAATCGAATGGAATCGAATGGAATGGAATGGAATGGAATGGAATGGAATGGAATGGAATGGAATGAACCCGAGTAGAACGGAATGGAATGGAATGGAATGGAATGGAATGGAATGGAATGGAATGGAATGGAATGGAATCAACCCGAGTAGAATGGAATGGATAGGAATGGAATGGAATGGAATGGAATGTAATTCAATAGAAGAGAATGGAAGGGAATGGAAAGGAATGGAATGGAATGGAATGGAAAGGAATGGAATCGAATGGAATCAACCCGAGGAGAACGGAATGGAATGGAATGGAATTGAATGGAATGGAATGGAATGGAATGGAATGGAATGGAATGGAATGGAATGGAATGGAAAGGAATGGAGTGGAGTGGAGTGGAATGGAATGGAATGGAATGGAATGGAATGGAATGGAATTCAATGGAATAGAATGGAATGGAATGGAATGGAATGGAATCACCTCGAGTAGAAAGGAATGGAATGGAATGGAATGGAATGGAATGGAATGGAATGCAATGCAATGGAATGCAATGGAATGGAATCGAATGGAATGGACTGGAATGGAATGGAATGGAATGGAATGGAATGGAATGGAATCAACCCGAGTAGAATGGAATGGATAGGAATGGAATTGAATGGAATGGAACGTAATTCAATAGAATAGAATGGAAGGGAATGGAAAGGAATGGAATGGAATGGAATGGAATGGAATGGAATCGAATGGAATCGAATGGGATCGAATGGAATGGAGTGGAATAGAATGGAATCAACCCGAATAGAACGGAACGGAACGGAACGGAACGGAACGGAACGGAATGGAATGGAGTGAAATGGAATGGAATCAAATGGAATCGAATGGAACCGAATGGAATGGAATGGAAGGGAATGGAATGCAATGGAATGGAATGGAATGGAATGGAATCAACCCGAGTAGAAAGGTATGGACTGGCATGGAATGGAATGGAATGGAATGGAATCGAATGGAATGGAATGGAATGGAATGGAATGGAATGGAATGGAATGGAACGTAATTCAATAGAATAGAATGGAAGGGAATGGAAAGGAATGGAATGGAATGGAATGCAATGGAATGGAATCGAATGGAATCGAATGGGATCGAATGGAATGGAGAGGAATAGAATGGAATCAACCCGAATAGAACGGAACGGAACGGAACGGAACGGAACGGAACGGAACGGAATGGAATGGAGTGAAATGGAATGGAATCAAATGGAATCGAATGGAACCGAATGGAATGGAATGGAAGGGAATGGAATGCATTGGAATGGAATGGAATGGAAGGGAATGGAATGCAATGGAATGGACTGGAATGGAATGGAATCAACCCGAGTAGAAAGGAATGGACTGGAATGGAATGGAATGGAATGGAATGGAATCGAATGGAATGGAATGGAATAGAATGGAATGGAATCAACCCGAGTAGAACGGAATGGAATGGAATGGAATGGAATGGAATGGAATGGAATGGAATGGAATTCAATGGAATGGAATTCAATGGAATGGAATTCAATGGAATAGAATGGAATGGAATGGAATGGAATGGAATGCAATGGAATCAACCCGAGTAGAATGGAATGGATTGGAATGGAATGGAATGGAATGGAATCGAATGGAATGGAATGGAATCGAATGGAATGGAAAGGAATGGAATGGACGCGAGTAGAACGGAATGGAATGGAATGGAATGGAATGGAATGGAATGGAATGGAATGGAATGGAATGAACCAGAGTAGAACGGAATGGAATGGAATGGAATGGAATGGAATGGAATGGAATGGAATTTAATGGAATGGAATGGAAAGGAATGGAATGGAATGGAATCAACCCGAGTAGAATGGAATGGGTAGGAATGGAATGGAATGGAATGGAATGTAATTCAATAGAACAGAATGGAAGGGAATGGAAAGGAATGGAAAGGAATGGAATGGAATGGAATCGAATGGAATCGAATGGGATCGAATGGAATGGAGTGGAATAGAATGGAATCAACCCGAATAGAACGGAACGGAACGGAACGGAACGGAACGGAATGGAATGGAGTGAAATGGAATGGAATCAAATGGAATCGAATGGAACCGAATGGAATGGAATGGAAGGGAATGGAATGCAATGGAATGGAATGGAATGGAATGGAATCAACCCGAGTAGAAAGGAATGGACTGGCATGGAATGGAATGGAATGGAATGGAATCGAATGGAATGGAATGGAATGGAATGGAATGTAATGGAACGTAATTCAATAGAATAGAATGGAAGGGAATGGAAAGGAATGGAATGGAATGGAATGGAATGGAATGGAATCGAATGGAATCGAATGGGATCGAATGGAATGGAGTGGAATAGAATGGAATCAACCCGAATAGAACGGAACGGAACGGAACGGAACGGAACGGAACGGAACGGAATGGAGTGAAATGGAATGGAATCAAATGGAATCGAATGGAACCGAATGGAATGGAATGGAAGGGAATGGAATGCAATTGAATGGAATGGAATGGAATGGAATCAACCCGAGTAGAAAGGAATGGACTGGAATGGAATGGAATGGAATGGAATGGAATCGAATGGAATGGAATGGAATGGAATGGAATGGAATGGAATGGAATGGAATGGAATCAACCCGAGTAGAACGGAATGGAATGGAATGGAATGGAATGGAATGGAATGGAATGGAATGGAATGGAATGGAATCAACCCGAGTAGAACGGAATGGAATGGAATGGAATGGAATGGAATTCAATGGAATGGAATTCAATGGAATGGAATTCAATGGAATAGAATGGAATGGAATGGAATGGAATGGAATGGAATGAACCCGAGTAGAACGGAATTTAATGGAATGGAATTGAATGGAATGGAATGGAATGGAATCGAACAGAAGGGAATGGAATGGAATGGAATGGAATGGAATGGAATGGAATGGAATCGAATTGAATGGAATCGAATGGAATCGAATGGAATGGAATGGAATGGAATAGAATGGAATTGAATGGAATCGAATGGAATGGAATGGAATAGAATGGAATCAACTCGAGTAGAAAGGAATGGAATGGAATGGAATGGAATGGAATGGAATGGAATGGAATGGAATGGAATGGAATGGAATGGAATGGAATGCAATGAAATGGAATGGAATGGAATGGAATCGAATGGAATGGACTGGAATGAAATGGAAAGGAATGGAATGGAATGGAATGGAATGGAATGGAATGGAATGGAATGGAATGGAATGGAATGCAATGGAATCAACCCGAGTAGAATGGAATGGATTGGAATGGAATGGAATGGAATGGAATCGAATGGAATGGAATGGAATCGAATGGAATGGAAAGGAATGGAATGGACGCGAGTAGAACGGAATGGAATGGAATGGAATGGAATGGAATGGAATGGAATGGAATGGAATGAACCAGAGTAGAACGGAATGGAATGGAATGGAATGGAATGGAATGGAATGGAAAGGAATTTAATGGAATGGAATGGAAAGGAATGGAATGGAATGGAATCAACCCGAGTAGAATGGAATGGGTAGGAATGGAATGGAATGGAATGGAATGTAATTCAATAGAACAGAATGGAAGGGAATGGAAAGGAATGGAAAGGAATGGAATGGAATGGAATCGAATGGAATCGAATGGAATCGAATGGAATGGAGTGGAATAGAATGGAACCAACCCGAATAGAACGGAACGGAACGGAACGGAACGGAACGGAACGGAATGGAATGGAGTGAAATGGAATGGAATCAAATGGAATCAAATGGAAACGAACGGAATGGAATGGAAGGGAATGGAATGCAATGGAATGGAATGGAATGGAACGGAATCAACCCGAGAAGAATGGAATGGACTGGAATGGAATGGAATGGAATGGAATGGAATGGAATGGAATGGAATCAACCCGAGTAGAACGGAATGGAATGGAATGGAATGGAATGGAATGGAATGGAATGGAATGGAATGGAATGGAATCAACCCGAGTAGAACGGAATGGAATGGAATGGAATGGAATGGAATGGAATGGAATGGAATGGAATGGAATGGAATGGAATGGAATGGAATGGAATCAACCCAAGTAGAATGGAATGGATTGGAATGGAATGGAATGGAATGGAATCGAATGGAATGGAATGGAATGGAATGGAATCAACCCGAGTAGAATGGAATGGATAGGAATGGAATGGAATGGAATGGAACGTAATTCAATAGAATAGAATGGAAGGGAATGGAAAGGAATGGAATGGAATGGAATGGAATCGAATGGAATCGAATCGAATGGAATCGAATGGAATGGAATGGAATGGAATGGAATGGAATGGAATGGAATGGAATGGAATGGAATGGAATGGAATAAACCCGAGTAGATTGGAATGGATTGGAATGGAATGAAATGGAATGGAATGGAACTCAATGGAAAAAATGAAATGGAATGGAATGGAATGGAATGGAATGGAATGGAATGGAATCGAATGGAATCGAATGGAATGGAGTGGAATAGAATGGAATCAACCCGAGTAGAATGGAATGGAATGGAACGGAACGGAGCGGAACGGAACGGAACGGAACGGAACGGAATGGAATGGAGTGAAATGGAATGGAATCGAATGGAATCGAACGGAACCGAATGGAATGGAAAGAAGGGAACGGAATGGAATGGAATGGAATGGAATGGAATGGAATCAACCCGAGTAGAAAGGAATGGATTGGAATGGAATGGAATGGAATGGAATGGAATGGAATTCAATAGAATAGAATGGAATGGAATGGAATGGAATGGAATGGAATGGAATGGAATGGAATCGAATGGAATCGAATGGAATGGAGTGGAATAGAATGGAATCAACCCGAATAGAACGGAACGGAACGGAACGGAATGGAACGGAATGGAATGGAGTGAAATGGAATGGAATCGAATGGAATCGAAAGGAACCGAATGGAATGGAATGGAAGGGGATGGAAAGGAATTGAATGGAATGGAATGGAATGGAATCAGCCCTAGTAGAATGGAATGGATTGGAATGGAATGGAATGGAATCGAATGCAATGCAATGGAATGGAATGGAATGGAATGGACCCGAGTAGAACGGAATGGAATGGTATGGAATGGAATGGAATGGAATGGAATGAACCCGAGTAGAACGGAATGGAATGGAATGGAATGGAATGGAATGGAATGGAATGGAATGGAATGGAATGGAATCGAAAGGAATGGAATGGAATGGAATGGAATGGAATGGAATGGAATGGGATTTAATCGAATGGAATCGAATGGAATGGAATGGAATGGAATGGAATCGAATGGAACGGAATGGAATGGAATGGAATGGAATGGAATGGAATCGAATGGAATGGAATGGAATCGAATGGATTGGAATGGAATGGAATGGAATGGAATGGAATGGAATCAACCCGAGTAGAATGGAATGGATTGGAATGGAATGGAATGGAATTGAATGGAATTCAATGGAATAGAATGAAATGGAATGGAATGGAATGGAATGGAATGGAATGGAATGGAATGGAATGGAATCGAATGGAATCGAATGGAATCGAATGGAATGGAGTGGAAGAGAATGGAATCAACGCGAGTAGAACGGAGTGGAATGGAACGGAATGGAACGGAACGGAACGGAATGGAACGGAACGGAATGGAATGGAGTGAAATGGAATAGAATCGAATGGAATCGAATGGAACCGAATGGAATGGAATGGAATGGAACGGAATGGAATGGAATGGACTGGAATGGAATGGAATCAACCCTAGTAGAATGTAATGGATTGGAATGGAATGGAATGGAATGGAATGGAATGGAATGGAATGGAATCGAATGGAATCGAATGGAATGGAATTGGATGGAATGGAATGGAATGGAATGGAATTAACCCGAGAAGAACGGAATGGAATGGAATGGAATGGAATGGAATGGAATGGAATGGCATGGAATGGAATTCAATGGAATGGAATGGAATGGAATGGAAAGGAATGGAATGGAATGGAATGGAATCGAATGGAATCGAATGGAATCGAATGGAATGGAGTGGAATAGAGTGGAATCAACCCGAATAGAACGGAACGGAACGGAACGGAACGGAATTTAATGGGGTGAAATGGAATGGAATCAAATGGAGTGGAATGGAACAGAATGGAATGGAATGGAAGGGAATGGAATGGAATGGAATGGAATGGAATGGAATGGAATCGAATGGAATGTAATGGAATGGAATGGAATGGAATGGAATGGAATGGAATCAACCCGAGTAGAACGGAATGGAATGGAACGGAATGGAGTGGAATGGAATGGAATGGAATGGAATGGAATGGAATGGAATGGAATTCAATGGAATAGAATGGAATGGAATGGAATAGAATGGAATGGAATGGAATTGAATCGAATGGAATGGAATGGAATGGAATGGAATGGAATGGAATTCAATGGAATGGAATGGAATGGAATGGAATGGAATTGAATGGAATTGAATCAACCCGAATAGAACGGAATGGAATGGAATGGAATGGAATGGAATGGAATGGAATGGAAATCAATGGAATGGAATTCAATGGAATAGAATGGAATGGAATGGAATTGAATGGAATGGAATGGAATGAACCCGAGTAGAACGGAATGGAATGGAATGGAATGGAATGGAATGGAATGGAATGGAATGGAATGGAATCGAATGGAATCGAATGGAATGCAATGGAATGGAATGGAATGGAATGGAATCGAATGGAATGGAATGGAAAGGAATGGAATCGAATGGAATCGAATGGAATTGAATGGAATGGAATGGAATGGAATGGAATGGAATGGAATCAACCCGAGTAGATTGGAATGGATTGGAATGGAATGGAATGGAATGGAATGGAATTCAATGGAAAAAATGAAATGGAATGGAATGGAATGGAATGGAATGGAAGGGAATGGAATGGAGTGGAATGGAATGGAATGGAATGGAATCGAATGGAATGGAATGGAATGGAATGGAATCGAATGGAATGGAATGGAATGGAATGGAATGGAATGGAATGGAATGGAGTGGAATGGAATGGAATCAACCCGAGTAGATTGGAATGGATTGGAATGGAATGGAATGGAATGGAATGGAATTCAATGGAAAAAATGAAATGGAATGGAATGGAATGGAATGGAATGGAATGGAATGGAATCGAATGGAATGGAATGGAATGGAATGGAATCGAATGGAATGGAATGGAATGGAATGGAATGGAATGGAATGGAATGGAATCAACCCGAGTAGATTGGAATGGATTGGAATGGAATGGAATGGAATGGAATGGAATGGAATTCAATGGAAAAAATGAAATGGAATGGAATGGAATGGAATGCAATGGAATCGAATGGAATCGAATGGAATCGAATGGAATGGAGTGGAATAGAATGGAATCAACCCGAGTAGAACGGAAAGGAATGGAACGGAACGGAACGGAACGGAACGGAACGGAACGGAATGGAATGGAGTGAAATGGAATGGAATCGAACGGAATCGAACGTAACCGAATGGAATGGAAAGAAGGGAACGGAATGGAATGGAATGGAGTGGAATGGAATGGAATGGAATCAACCCGAGTAGAATGGAATGGATTGGAATGGGATGGAATGGAATGGAAAGGAATGGAATGGAATGGAATGGAATGGAATCGAATGGAATCGAATGGAATCGAATGGAATCGAATGGAATGGAGTGGAATAGAATGGAATCAACCCGAATAGAACGGAACGGAACGGAACGGAACGGAACGGAACGGAACGGAATGGAATGGAGTGAAATGGAATGGAATCAAATGGAATCGAATGGAACCGAATGGAATGGAATGGAAGGGAATGGAATGCAATGGAATGGAATGGAATGGAATGGAATCAACCCGAGTAGAATGGAATGGACTGGAATGGAATGGAATGGAATGGAATGGAATCGAATTGAATGGAATGGAATGGAATGGAATGGAATGGAATGGAATGGAATCAACCCGAGTAGAACGGAATGGAATGGAATGGAATGGAATGGAATGGAATGGAATGGAATGGAATGGAATGGAATGGAATCAACCCGAGTAGAACGGAATGGAATGGAATGGAATGGAATGGAATGGAATGGAATGGAATGGAATGGAATTCAATGGAATGGAATTCAGTGGAATAGAATGGAATGGAATGGAATGGAATGGAATGGAATGGAATGAACCCGAGTAGAATGGAATGGAATGGAATGGAATTGAATGGAATGGAATGGAGTGGAATGGAATGGAATCGAATGGAATGGAATGGAATGGAATGGAATGGAATGGAATGGAATGGAATGGAATGGAATCAAATCGAATGGAATCGAATGGAATGGAATGGAATGGAATGGAACGGAAAGGAATGGAATGGAATGGAATGGAATGGAATGGAATCAACCCGAGTAGATTGGAATGGATTGGAATGGAATGAAATGGAATGGAATGGAATTCAATGGAAAAAATGAAACGGAATGGAATGGAATGGAAAGGAATGGAATGGAATCGAATGGAATCGAATGCAATCGAATGGAATGGAGTGGAATAGAATGGAATCAACCCGAGTAGAATGGAATGGAATGGAACGGAACGGAACGGAACGGAACGGATCGGAACGGAATGGAATGGAGTGAAATGGAATGGAATCGAGTGGAATCGAACGGAACCGAATGGAATGGAAAGAAGGGAACGGAATGGAATGGAATGGAATGGAATGGAATCAACCCGAGTAGAATGGAATGGATTGGAATGGAATGGAATGGAATGGAATGGAATGGATTGGAATGGAATGGAATTCAATAGAATAGAATGGAATGGAATGGAATGGAATGGAATTCTATGGAATGGAACGGAATGGAATGGAATGGAATGGAATGGAATGGAATGGAGTGGAGTGGAATGGAATGGAATGGAATGGAATGGAATGGAATGGAATGGAAAGGAATGGAATGGAATGGAATGGAATGGAATGGAATGGAATGGAATGCAATCAACCCGAGTAGAACGGAATGGAATGGAATGGAATGGAATAGAATGGAATGGAATGGAATGGAATGGAATGGAATGGAATGGAATGGAATGGAATCAACCCGAGTAGAACGGAATGGAATGGAATGGAATGGAATGGAATGGAATGGAATGGAATGGAATGGAATTCAATGGAATATAATGGAATGGAATGGAATGGAATGGAAAGGAATGGAATGGAATGAAATGGAATGGAATGGAATGGAATCAACCCGAGTAGAACAGAATGGAATGGAATGGAAAGGAATGGAATGGCATGGAATGGAATGGAATGGAATGGAATGAAATGTAATGGAATGGAATGGAATGGAATCGAATGGAATGGAATGGAATTCAATGGAATGGAATGGAATGGAATGGAATGGAATGGATTGGAATCGAATGGAATGGAACGGAATGGAATGGAATGGAATGGAATGGAATGGAATTCAATGGAATAGAATGGAATGGAATGAAATGGAATGGAATCAACCCGAGTAGAATGGAATGGATTGTAATGGAATCGAATGGAATGGAATGGAATGGAATGGAATGGAATCGAATGTAATCGAATGCAATGGAATGGAATGGAATGGAATGGAATGGAATGGAATGGAATGGAATCAACCCGAGTAGAACGGAATGGAATGGAATGGAATGGAATGGAAAGGAATGGAATGGAATGGAATGGAATGGAAATCAATGGAATGGAATGGAATGGAATGGAAGGGAATAGAATCAACCCGAGTAGAACGGAATGGAATGGAATGGAATGGAATGGAATGGAATGGAATGGAATGGAATGGAATGGAATGGAATGGAATTCAATGGAATAGAATGGAATGGAATGGAATGGAATGGAATCAACCCGAGTAGAATGGAATGGATTGGAATGGAATGGAATGGAATGGAATGGAATGGAATGGAATTTAATGGAATGGAAAGGAATGGAATCAACCCGAGTAGAACGGAATGGAATGGAATGGAATGGAATGGAATTCAAAGAAATGGAATGGAATGGAATGGAATGGAATGGAATGGAATGGAATGGAATCAACCCGAGTAGAATGGAATGGAATGGAATGGAATGGAATGGAATCAACCCGAGTAGAACGGAAAGGAATGGAATGGAATGGAATGGAATGAAATGGAATGGAATGGAATGGAATGGAATGGAATGGAATGGAATGGAATGGAATCCAATGGAATCGAATGGAATCGAGGGGAGTGGAGTGGAATAGAATGGAATCAACCCGAGTAGAAAGGAATGGAATGGAACGGAACGGAATGGAACGGAACGGAAAGGAATGGAATGGAGTGAAAAGGAATGGAATCGAATGGAATCGAATGGAACCGAATGGAATGGAATGGAAGGGAATGGAATGGAATGGAATGGAATGGAATGGAATGGAATCAACCCGAGTAGAAAGGAATGGAATGGAATGGAATGGAATGGAATGGAATTCAATGGAATAGAATGGAATGGAATGGAATGGAATGGAATGGAATGGAATCGAATGGAATCGAATGGAAGCGAATGGAATGGAATGGAATAGAATGGAATGAACCCGAGTAGAAAGGAATGGAATGGAATGGAATGGAATGGAATGGAATGGAATGGAATGCAATGAAATGGAAAGGAATGGAATGGAATCGAATGGAATGGACTGGAATGAAATGGAAAGGAATGGAATAGACTGGAATGGAATGGAATGGAATCAACACGAGTAGAATGGAATGGATTGGAATGGAATGGAATGGAATCGAATGGAATCAAATGGAACCGAATGGAATGGAATGGAAGGGAATGGAATGGAATGGAATGGAATGGAATGGAATCAACCCGAGTACAATGGAATGGATTGGAATGGAATGGAATATAATGTAATGGAATGGAATGGAATCGAATGGAATCGAATGGAATGGAATGGAATGCAATGGAATGGAATGGAATGGAATGGAATGGAATCAACCCGAGTAGAACGGAATGGAATGGAATGGAATGGAATGGAATGGAATGGAATGGAATGGAATGGAATGGAATTCTATGGAATGGAATGGAATGGAATTAAATGGAATGGAATCAACCCGAGTAGAACCGAATGGAATGGAATGGAATGGAATGGAATGGAATGGAATGGAATGGAATGGAATGGAATGGAATCAACACGAGTAGAACGGAGTGGAATGGAATGGAATGGAATGGAATGGAATGGAATTCAATGGAATGGAATGGAATGGAATAGAATCAACACGAGTAGAACGGAATGGAATGGAATGGAAAGGAATGGAATGGAATGGAATGGAATGGAATGGAATGGAATTCTATGGAATGGAATGGAATGGAATTCTATGGAATGGAATCAACCCGAGTAGAACGGAATGGAATGGAATGGAATGGAATGGAATGGAATGGAATGGAATGGGTTGGAATGGAATCAACCCGAGTAGAACGGAATGGAATGGAATGGAATGGAATGGAATGGCATGGAATGGAATGGAATGGAATGGAATGGAATGGAATGGAATGGAATGGAATGGAATCGAATGGAATCGAACGGAATCGAGTGGAATGGAGTGGAATAGAATGGAATCAACCCGAGTAGAAAGGAATGGAATGGAACGGAACGGAATGGAACGGAACGGAAAGGAATGGAATGGAGTGAAATGGAATGGAATCGAATGGAATCGAATGGAACCGAATGGAATGGAATGGAAGGGAATTGAATTGAATGGAATGGAATGGAATGGAATCAACCCGAGTAGAATGGAATGGATTGGAATGGAATGGAATGGAATGGAATGGAATGGAATGGAATGGAATGGAAGCGAATGGAATCGAATGGAATCGAATGGAATGGAATGGAATGGAATGGAATGGAATCAACCCGAGTAGAACGGATTGGAATGGAATGGAATGGAATGGAATGGAATGGAATGGAATGGAATGGAACGGAATGCAATGGAATGGAATGGAATGGAATTCAATGGAATAGAATGGCATGGAATGGAATGGAATGGAATGGAATGGAATGGAATGGAATGGAATCGAATGGAATCGAATGGAATCGAATGGAATGGAATGGAATAGAATGGAATCAACCCGAGTAGAAAGGAATGGAATGGAATGGAATGGAATGGAATGGAATGGAATGGAATGGAATGGAATGCAATGAAATGGAAAGGAATGGAATGGAATCGAATGGAATGGACTGGAATGAAATGGAAAGGAATGGAATAGACTGGAATGGAATGGAATGGAATCAACACGAGTAGAATGGAATGGATTGGAATGGAATGGAATGGAATCGAATGGAATCAAATGGAACCGAATGGAATGGAATGGAAGGGAATGGAATGGAATGGAATGGAATGGAATGGAATCAACCCGAGTACAATGGAATGGATTGGAATGGAATGGAATATAATGTAATGGAATGGAATGGAATCGAATGGAATCGAATGGAATGGAATGGAATGGAATGGAATGGAATGGAATGGAATGGCATGGAATCAACCCGAGTAGAACGGAATGGAATGGAATGGAATGGAATGGAATGGAATGGAATGGAATGGAATGGAATGGAATGGAGTGGAATGGAATGGAATGGAATGGAATGGAATGGATTGGAATGGAATGGAATGGAATCAAATGCAATGCAATGCAATGGAATGGAATGGAATGGAATGGAATGGAACGGAATGGACCCGAGTAGAACGGAATGGAATGGAATGGAATGGAATGGAATGGAATGGAATGAACCGGAGTAGAACGGAATGGAATGGAATGGAATGGAATGGAATGGAATGGAATGGAATGGAATCGAAAGGAATGGAATGGAATGGAATGGAATGGAATGGAATGGAATAGAATGGAATGGAATTTAATTTAATCGAATGGAATCGAATGGAATGGAATGGAACGGAACGGAATGGAATGGAGTGATATGGAATGGAATCGAATGGAATCGAATGGAACCGAATGGAATGGAATGGAACGGAATGGAATGGAATGGACTGGAATGGAATGGAATCAACCCTAGTAGAATGTATTGGATTGGAATGGAATGGAATGGGATGGAATGGAATGGAATCGAATGGAATCGAATGGAATCGAATGGAATGGAATGGAATGGAATGGAATGGAATGGAATCAACCCGAGTAGAAGGGAATGGAATGGAATGGAATGGAATGGAATGGAATGGAATGGAATGGAATGGAATGGAATGGAATGGAATTCAATGGAATGGAATGGAATGGAGTGGAATGGAATGGAATGGAATCGAATGGAATTGAATGGAATCGAATGGAATGGAATGGAATAGAATGTAATCAACCCGAGTAGAACGGAATGGAATGGAATGGAATGGAATGGAATGGAATGGAATGGAATGGAATGGAATGGAATGGAATTGAGTGGAATGGAATGGAATGGAATGGAATGGAATCGAATGGAATGGAATGGAATGGAATGGAATGGAATGGAATCAACACGAGTAGAACGGAATGGAATGGAATGGAATGGAATGGAATGGAATGGAATGGAATGGAATGGAATGGAATTCTATGGAATGGAATGGAATGGAATGGAATCAACCCGAGTAGAACGGAATGGAATGGAATGGAAAGGAATGGAATGGAATGGAATGGAATGGAATGGAATGGAATGGAATGGAATGGAGTGGAATGGAATGGAATGGAATGGAATGGAATGGAATGGAATTCAATGGAATAGAATGGAATGGAATGGAATGGAATGGAATCAACCCGAGTAGAAAGGAATGGAACGGAATGAAATGGAATGGAATGGAATGGAATGGAATGGAATGGAATGGAATGGAATGCAATGAAATGGAATGGAATCGAATGGAATCGAATGGAATGGACTGGAATGAAATGGAATGGAATGGAATGGAATGGAATGGAATGGAATGGAATGGAATGGAATGGAATGGAATCAACCCGAGTAGAATGGAATGGATTGGAATGGAATGGAATGGAATGGAATCGAATGGAATGGAATGGAATCGAAAGGAATGGAAAGGAATGGAATGGACGCGAGTAGAACGGAATGGAATGGAATGGAATGGAATGGAATGGAACGGAATGGAATGGAATGAACCCGAGTAGAACGGAATGGAATGGAATGGAATGGAATGGAATGGAATGGAATGGAATGGAATGGAATGGAATCCACCCGAGTAGAATGGAATGGATAGGAATGGAATGGAATGGAATGGAATGTAATTCAATAGAATGGAATGGAGGGGAATGGAAAGGAATGGAATGGAATGGAATGGAATGGAATGGAATGGAATCGAATGGAATCGAATGGAATCGAATGGAATGGAATGGAATAGAATGTAATCAACCGAGTAGAACGGAATGGAATGGAATTGAATGGAATGGAATGGAATGGAATGGAATGGAATGGAATGGAATTGAGTGGAATGGAATGGAATGGAATGGAATGGAATGGAATGGAATGGAATGGAATGGAATGGAATCAACACGAGTAGAATCGAATGGAATGGAATGGAATGGAATGGAATGGAATGGAATGGAATGGAATTCTATGGAATGGAATGGAATGGAATGGAATCAACCCGAGTAGAAAGGAATGGAACGGAATGAAATGGAATGGAATGGAATGGAATGGAATGGAATGGAATGGAATGGAATGCAATGAAATGGAATGGAATCGAATGGAATCGAATGGAATGGACTGGAATGGAATGGAATGGAATGGAATGGAATGGAATGGAATGGAATCGAATGGAATGGAACGGAACGGAATGGAATGGAATGGAATGGAATGGAATGGAATGGAATGGAATGGAATCGAATGGAATTGAATGGAATCGAATGGAATGGAATGGAATAGAATGTAATCAACCCGAGTAGAACGGAATGGAATGGAATTGAATGGAATGGAATGGAATGGAATGGAATGGAATGGAATGGAATGGAATTGAGTGGAATGGAATGGAATGGAATGGAATGGAATGGAATGGAATGGAATGGAATGGAATGGAATCAACACGAGTAGAACGGAATGGAATGGAATGGAATGGAATGGAATGGAATGGAATTCTATGGAATGGAATGGAATGGAATGGAATCAACCCGAGTTGATTGGAATGGATTGGAATGGAATGAAATGGAATGGAATGGAATTCAATGGAAAAAATGAAATGAAATGGAATGGAATGGAATGGAATGGAATAGAATCGAATGGAATCGAATGGAATCGAATGGAATGGAGTGGAATAGAATGGAATCAACCCGAGTAGAATGGAATGGAATGGAACGGAACTTAACGGAACGGAACGGAATGGAACGGAACGGAACAGAATTTAGTGAAATGGAATGGAATCGAATGGAATGGAAAGAAGGGAACGGAATGGAATGGAATGGAATGGAGTGGAATGGAATAAACAAGAGTAGAATGGAATGGATTGGAATGGAATGGAATGGAATGGAATGGAATGGAATGGAATGGAATTCAATAGAATAGAATGGAATGGAATGGAATGGAATGGAATGGAATGGAATGGAATCGAATGGAATCGAATGGAATCGAATGGAATGGAGTGGAATAGAATGGAATCAACCCGAATAGAACGGAACGGAACGGAACGGAACGGAACGGAATGGAATGGAGTGAAATGGAATGGAATCGAATGGAATCGAAAGTAACCGAATGGAATGGAATGGAAGGGAATGGAATGGAATGGAATGGAATGGAATGGATTGGAATCAACCCGAGTAGAATGGAATGGATTGGAATGGAATGGAATGGAATCAAATGCAATGCAATGGAATGGAATGGAATGGAATGGAATGGAACGGAATGGACCCGAGTAGAACGGAATGGAATGGAATGGAATGGAATGGAATGGAATGGAATGAACCGGAGTAGAACGGAATGGAATGGAATGGAATGGAATGGAATGGAATGGAATCGAAAGGAATGGAATGGAATGGAATGGAATGGAATAGAATGGAATGGAATGGAATTTAATTTAATCGAATGGAATCGAATGGAATGGAATGGAACGGGACGGAATGGAATGGAGTGATATGGAATGGAATCGAATGGAATCGAATGGAACCGAATGGAATGGAATGGAACGGAATGGAAAGGAATGGACTGGAATGGAATGGAATCAACCCTAGTAGAATGTATTGGATTGGAATGGAATGGAATGGGATGGAATGGAATGGAATCGAATGGAATCGAATGGAATCGAATGGAATGGAATGGAATGGAATGGAATGGAATGGAATCAACCCGAGTAGAAGGGAATGGAATGGAATGGAATGGAATGGAATGGAATGGAATGGAATGGAATGCAATGGAATGGAATGGAATGGAATGGAATTCAATGGAATGGAATGGAATGGAATGGAATGGAATGGAATGGAATGGAATCGAATGGAATTGAATGGAATCGAATGGAATGGAATGGAATAGAATGTAATCAACCCGAGTAGAACGGAATGGAATGGAATGGAATGGAATGGAATGGAATGGAATGGAATGGAATGGAATTGAGTGGAATGGAATGGAATGGAATGGAATGGAATCGAATGGAATGCAATGGAATGGAATGGAATGGAATGGAATCAACACGAGTAGAACGGAATGGAATGGAATGGAATGGAATGCAATGGAATGGAATGGAATTCTATGGAATGGAATGGAATGGAATGGAATCAACCCGAGTAGAACGGAATGGAATGGAATGGAAAGGAATGGAATGGAATGGAATGGAATGGAATGGAATGGAATGGAATGGAATGGAATGGAATGGAATGGAGTGGAATGGAATGGAATGGAATGGAATGGAATGGAATGGAATTCAATGGAATAGAATGGAATGGAATGGAATGGAATGGAATCAACCCGAGTAGAAAGGAATGGAACGGAATGAAATGGAATGGAATGGAATGGAATGGAATGGAATGGAATGGAATGCAATGAAATGGAATGGAATCGATTGGAATCGAATGGAATGGACTGGAATGAAATGGAATGGAATGGAATGGAATGGAATGGAATGGAATGGAATGGAATCAACCCGAGTAGAATGGAATGGATTGGAATGGAATGGAATGGAATGGAATCGAATGGAATGGAATGGAATCGAAAGGAATGGAAAGGAATGGAATGGACGCGAGTAGAACGGAATGGAATGGAATGGAATGGAATGGAATGGAATGGAACGGAATGGAATGGAATGAACCCGAGTAGAACGGAATGGAATGGAATGGAATGGAATGGAATGGAATGGAATGGAATGGAATGGAATGGAATGGAATGGAATCCACCCGAGTAGAATGGAATGGATAGGAATGGAATGGAATGGAATGGAATGTAATTCAATAGAATGGAATGGAGGGGAATGGAAAGGAATGGAATGGAATGGAATGGAATGGAATGGAATGGAATCGAATGGAATCGAATGGAATCGAATGGAATGGAGTGGAATAGAGTGGAATCAACCCGAATAGAACGGAACGGAACGGAACGGAACAGAATGGAACGGAATTTAATGGAGTGAAATGGAATGGAATCAAATGGAGTGGAATGGAACAGAATGGAATGGAATGGAAGGGAATGGAATGGAATGGAATGGAATGGAATGGAATGGAATGGAATCGAATGGAATGTAATGGAATGGAATGGAATGGAATGGAATGGAATGGAATCAACCCGAGTAGAACGGAATGGAATGGAACGGAATGGAGTGGAATGGAATGGAATGGAATGGAATGGAATGGAATTCAATGGAATAGAATGGAATGGAATGGAATAGAATGGAATGGAATGGAATTGAATCGAATGGAATGGAATGGAATGGAATGGAATGGAATGGAATGGAATTCAATGGAATATAATGGAATGGAATGGAATGGAATGGAATGGAATGGAATGGAATGGAATGGAATGAAATGGAATGGAATGGAATTCAATGGAATATAATGGAATGGAATGGAATGGAATGGAATGGAATGGAATGGAATGGAATGGAATGGAATGGAATGGATTGGAATGGAATCAACACGAGTAGAACGGAATGGAAAGGAATGGAATGGAATGGAATGGAATGGAATGGAATGGAATGGAATCGAATGGAATCGAATGGAATGGAATGGAATGGAATGGAATCGAATGGAATGGAACGGAACGGAATGGAATGGAATGGAATGGAATGGAATGGAATGGAATGGAATCGAATGGAATTGAATGGAATCGAATGGAATGGAATGGAATAGAATGTAATCAACCCGAGTAGAACGGAATGGAATGGAATGGAATGGAATGGAATGGAATGGAATGGAATGGAATGGAATTGAGTGGAATGGAATGGAATGGAATGGAATGGAATGGAATGGAATGGAATGGAATGGAATCAACACGAGTAGAACGGAATGGAATGGAATGGAATGGAATGGAATGGAATGGAATGGAATGGAATTCTATGGAATGGAATGGAATGGAATGGAATGGAATCAACCCGAGTAGAAAGGAATGGAACGGAATGAAATGGAATGGAATGGAATGGAATGGAATGGAATGGAATGGAATGAAATGCAATGAAATGGAATGGAATCGAAAGGAATCGAATGGAATCGAATGGAATGGAGTGGAATAGAATGGAATCAACCCGAATAGAACGGAACGGAACGGAACGGAACGGAACGGAATGGAATGGAGTGAAATGGAATGGAATCGAATGGAATCGAAAGTAACCGAATGGAATGGAATGGAAGGGAATGGAATGGAATTGAATGGAATGGAATGGATTGGAATCAACCCGAGTAGAATGGAATGGATTGGAATGGAATGGAATGGAATCAAATGCAATGCAATGGAATGGAATGGAATGGAATGGAATGGAACGGAATGGACCCGAGTAGAACGGAATGGAATGGAATGGAATGGAATGGAATGGAATGGAATGAACCGGAGTAGAACGGAATGGAATGGAATGGAATGGAATGGAATGGAATGGAATCGAAAGGAATGGAATGGAATGGAATGGAATGGAATAGAATGGAATGGAATGGAATTTAATTTAATCGAATGGAATCGAATGGAATGGAATGGAACGGAACGGAATGGAATGGAGTGATAAGGAATGGAATCGAATGGAATCGAATGGAACCGAATGGAATGGAATGGAACGGAATGGAAAGGAATGGACTGGAATGGAATGGAATCAACCCTAGTAGAATGTATTGGATTGGAATTGAATGGAATGGGATGGAATGGAATGGAATCGAATGGAATCGAATGGAATGGAATGGAATGGAATGGAATGGAATGGAATGGAATGGAATCAACCCGAGTAGAAGGGAATGGAATGGAATGGAATGGAATGGAATGGAATGGAATGGAATGGAATGGAATGGAATGGAATTCAATGGAATGGAATGGAATGGAATGGAATGGAATCGAATGGAATTGAATGGAATCGAATGGAATGGAATGGAATAGAATGTAATCAACCCGAGTAGAACGGAATGGAATGGAATGGAATGGAATGGAATGGAATGGAATGGAATGGAATGGAATTGAGTGGAATGGAATGGAATGGAATGGAATGGAATCGAATGGAATGCAATGGAATGGAATGGAATGGAATGGAATCAACACGAGTAGAACGGAATGGAATGGAATGGAATGGAATGGAATGGAATGGAATGGAATGGAATGGAATGGAATGGAATGGAGTGGAATGGAATGGAATGGAATGGAATGGAATGGAATGGAATGGAATTCAATGGAATAGAATGGAATGGAATGGAATGGAGTGGAATGGAATGGAATGGAATGGAATGGAATGGAATTCAATGGAATAGAATGGAATGGAATGGAATGGAATGGAATGGAATCAACCCGAGTAGAAAGGAATGGAACGGAATGAAATGGAATGGAATGGAATGGAATGGAATGGAATGGAATGGAATGCAATGAAATGGAATGGAATCGATTGGAATCGAATGGAATGGACTGGAATGAAATGGAATGGAATGGAATGGAATGGAATGGAATGGAATCAACCCGAGTAGAATGGAATGGATTGGAATGGAATGGAATTGAATGGAATCGAATGGAATGGAATGGAATCGAAAGGAATGGAAAGGAATGGAATGGACGCGAGTAGAACGGAATGGAATGGAATGGAATGGAATGGAATGGAATGGAACGGAATGGAATGGAATGAACCCGAGTAGAACGGAATGGAATGGAATGGAATGGAATGGAATGGAATGGAATGGAATGGAATGGAATGGAATGGAATCCACCCGAGTAGAATGGAATGGATAGGAATGGAATGGAATGGAATGGAATGTAATTCAATAGAATGGAATGGAGGGGAATGGAAAGGAATGGAATGGAATGGAATGGAATGGAATCGAATGGAATCGAATGGAATCGAATGGAATGGAGTGGAATAGAGTGGAATCAACCCGAATAGAACGGAACGGAACGGAACGGAACAGAATGGAACGGAATTTAATGGAGTGAAATGGAATGGAATCAAATGGAGTGGAATGGAACAGAATGGAATGGAATGGAAGGGAATGGAATGGAATGGAATGGAATGGAATGGAATGGAATCGAATGGAATGTAATGGAATGGAATGGAATGGAATGGAATGGAATGGAATCAACCCGAGTAGAACGGAATGGAATGGAACGGAATGGAGTGGAATGGAATGGAATGGAATGGAATGGAATGGAATTCAATGGAATAGAATGGAATGGAATGGAATAGAATGGAATGGAATGGAATTGAATCGAATGGAATGGAATGGAATGGAATGGAATGGAATGGAATGGAATGGAATTCAATGGAATATAATGGAATGGAATGGAATGGAATGGAATGGAATGGAATGGAATGGAATGGAATGAAATGGAATGGAATGGAATTCAATGGAATATAATGGAATGGAATGGAATGGAATGGAATGGAATGGAATGGAATGGAATGGCATGGAATGGAATGGAATGGAATGGATTGGAATGGAATCAACACGAGTAGAACGGAATGGAAAGGAATGGAATGGAATGGAATGGAATGGAATGGAATGGAATGGAATGGAATCGAATGGAATCGAATGGAATAGAATGGAATGGAATGGAATCGAATGGAATGGAACGGAACGGAATGGAATGGAATGGAAAGGAATGGAATGGAATGGAATGGAATGGAATCGAATGGAATTGAATGGAATCGAATGGAATGGAATGGAATAGAATGTAATCAACCCGAGTAGAACGGAATGGAATGGAATGGAATGGAATGGAATGGAATGGAATGGAATGGAATGGAATGGAATGGAATGGAATGGAATGGAATTGAATGGAATGGAATGGAATGGAATGGAATGGAATGGAATGGAATGGAATGGAATGGAATGGAATGGAATGGAATCAACACGAGTAGAACGGAATGGAATGGAATGGAATGGAATGGAATGGAATGGAATGGAATGGAATGGAATTCTATGGAATGGAATGGAATGGAATGGAATCAACCCGAGTAGAAAGGAATGGAACGGAATGGAATGGAATGGAATGGAATGGAATGGAATGGAATGGAATGGAATGGAATGGAATGGAATTGAGTGGAATGGAATGGAATGGAATGGAATGGAATGGAATGGAATGGAATGGAATGGAATCAACACGAGTAGAACGGAATGGAATGGAATGGAATGGAATGGAATGGAATGGAATGGAATGGAATGGAATGGAATGGAATTCTATGGAATGGAATGGAATGGAATGGAATCAACCCGAGTAGAAAGGAATGGAACCGAATGGAATGGAATGGAATGGAATGGAATGGAATGGAATGGAATGGAATGCAATGAAATGGAATGGAATCGAATGGAATCGAATGGAATGGACTGGAATGAAATGGAATGGAATTGAATGGAATGGAATGGAATGGAATGGAATGGAATGAAATGGAATGGAATCAACCCGAGTAGAATGGAATGGATTGGAATGGAATGGAATGGAATGGAATGGAATGGAATTGAATGGAATGGAATTGAATGGATTGGAATGGAATGGAATGGAATTCAATGGAATAGAATGAAATGGAATGGAATGGAATGGAATGGAATGGAATGGAATGGAATGGAATGGAATCGAATGGAATCGAATGGAATCGAATGGAATGGAGTGGAATAGAATGGAATCAACCCGAATAGAACGGAACGGAACGGAACGGAACGGAACGGAATGGAATGGAGTGAAATGGAATGGAATCGAATGGAATCGAAAGTAACCGAATGGAATGGAATGGAAGGGAATGGAATGGAATTGAATGGAATGGAATGGATTGGAATCAACCCGAGTAGAATGGAATGGATTGGAATGGAATGGAATGGAATCAAATGCAATGCAATGGAATGGAATGGAATGGAATGGAATGGAACGGAATGGACCCGAGTAGAACGGAATGGAATGGAATGGAATGGAATGGAATGGAATGGAATGAACCGGAGTAGAACGGAATGGAATGGAATGGAATGGAATGGAATGGAATGGAATCGAAAGGAATGGAATGGAATGGAATGGAATGGAATAGAATGGAATGGAATGGAATTTAATTTAATCGAATGGAATCGAATGGAATGGAATGGAACGGAACGGAATGGAATGGAGTGATATGGAATGGAATCGAATGGAATCGAATGGAACCGAATGGAATGGAATGGAACGGAATGGAAAGGAATGGACTGGAATGGAATGGAATCAACCTTAGTAGAATGTATTGGATTGGAATGGAATGGAATGGGATGGAATGGAATGGAATCGAATGGAATCGAATGGAATCGAATGGAATCGAATGGAATGGAATGGAATGGAATGGAATGGAATGGAATCAACCCGAGTAGAAGGGAATGGAATGGAATGGAATGGAATGGAATGGAATGGAATGGAATGGAATGGATTTGAATGGAATGGAATTCAATGGAATGGAATGGAATGGAATGGAATGGAATGGAATCGAATGGAATTGAATGGAATCGAATGGAATGGAATGGAATAGAATGTAATCAACCCGAGTAGAATGGAATGGAATGGAATGGAATGGAATGGAATGGAATGGAATGGAATGGAATGGAATGGAATGGAATGGAATGGAATGGAATGGAATTGAGTGGAATGGAATGGAATGGAATGGAATGGAATCGAATGGAATGCAATGGAATGGAATGGAATGGAATGGAATCAACACGAGTAGAACGGAATGGAATGGAATGGAATGGAATGGAATGGAATGGAATGGAATTCTATGGAATGGAATGGAATGGAATGGAATCAACCCGAGTAGAACGGAATGGAATGGAATGGAAAGGAATGGAATGGAATGGAATGGAATGGAATGGAATGGAATGGAATGGAATGGAATGGAATGGAATGGAATGGAGTGGAATGGAATGGAATGGAATGGAATGGAATGGAATGGAATGGAATTCAATGGAATAGAATGGAATGGAATGGAATGGAATGGAATCAACCCGAGTAGAATGGAATGGAACGGAATGAAATGGAATGGAATGGAATGGAATGGAATGGAATGGAATGGAATGCAATGAAATGGAATGGAATCGATTGGAATCGAATGGAATGGACTGGAATGAAATGGAATGGAATGGAATGGAATGGAATGGAATGGAATCAACCCGAGTAGAATGGAATGGATTGGAATGGAATGGAATGGAATGGAATCGAATGGAATGGAATGGAATCGAAAGGAATGGAAAGGAATGGAATGGACGCGAGTAGAACGGAATGGAATGGAATGGAATGGAATGGAATGGAATGGAACGGAATGGAATGGAATGAACCCGAGTAGAACGGAATGGAATGGAATGGAATGGAATGGAATGGAATGGAATGGAATGGAATGGAATGGAATGGAATCCAACCGAGTAGAATGGAATGGATAGGAATGGAATGGAATGGAATGGAATGTAATTCAATAGAATGGAATGGAGGGGAATGGAAAGGAATGGAATGGAATGGAATGGAATGGAATGGAATGGAATGGAATCGAATGGAATCGAATGGAATCGAATGGAATGGAGTGGAATAGAGTGGAATCAACCCGAATAGAACGGAACGGAACGGAATGGAACAGAATGGAACGGAATTTAATGGAGTGAAATGGAATGGAATCAAATGGAGTGGAATGGAACAGAATGGAATGGAATGGAAGGGAATGGAATGGAATGGAATGGAATGGAATGGAATGGAATCGAATGGAATGTAATGGAATGGAATGGAATGGAATGGAATGGAATGGAATCAACCCGAGTAGAACGGAATGGAATGGAACGGAATGGAGTGGAATGGAATGGAATGGAATGGAATGGAATGGAATTCAATGGAATAGAATGGAATGGAATGGAATAGAATGGAATGGAATGGAATTGAATCGAATGGAATGGAATGGAATGGAATGGAATGGAATGGAATGGAATGGAATTCAATGGAATATAATGGAATGGAGTGGAATGGAATGGAATGGAATGGAATGGAATGGAATGGAATGGAATGAAATGGAATGGAATGGAATGGAATGGAATGAAATGGAATGGAATGGAATTCAATGGAATATAATGGAATGGAATGGAATGGAATGGAATGGAATGGAATGGAATGGAATGGAATGGATTGGAATGGAATCAACACGAGTAGAACGGAATGGAAAGGAATGGAATGGAATGGGATGGAATGGAATGGAATGGAATGGAATGGAATGGAATCGAATGGAATGGAATGGAATGGAATGGAATCGAATGGAATGGAACGGAACGGAACGGAATGGAATGGAATGGAATGGAATGGAATGGAATGGAATGGAATCGAATGGAATGGAATGGAATCGAATGGAATGGAATGGAATAGAATGTAATCAACCCGAGTAGAACGGAATGGAATGGAATGGAATGGAATGGAATGGAATGGAATGGAATGGAATGGAATTGAGTGGAATGGAATGGAATGGAATGGAATGGAATGGAATGGAATGGAATGGAATCAACACGAGTAGAACGGAATGGAATGGAATGGAATGGAATGGAATGGAATGGAATGGAATGGAATGGAATTCTATGGAATGGAATGGAATGGAATGGAATCAACCCGAGTAGAAAGGAATGGAACGGAATGGAATGGAATGGAATGGAATGGAATGGAATGGAATGGAATGGAATGGAATGGAATGGAATGGAATTGAGTGGAATGGAATGGAATGGAATGGAATGGAATGGAATGGAATGGAATGGAATGGAATGGAATGGAATGGAATCAACACGAGTAGAACGGAATGGAATGGAATGGAATGGAATGGAATGGAATGGAATGGAATGGAATTCTATGGAATGGAATGGAATGGAATGGAATCAACCCGAGTAGAAAGGAATGGAACGGAACGGAATGGAATGGAATGGAATGGAATGGAATGGAATGGAATGGAATGGAATGCAATGAAATGGAATGGAATCGAATGGAATCGAATGGAATGGACTGGAATGAAATGGAATGGAATGGAATGGAATGGAATGGAATGAAATGGAATGGAATCAACCCGAGTAGAATGGAATGGATTGGAATGGAATGGAATGGAATGGAATGGAATGGAATTGAATGGAATGGAATTGAATGGATTGGAATGGAATGGAATGGAATTCAATGGAATAGAATGAAATGGAATGGAATGGAATGGAATGGAATGGAATGGAATGGAATGGAATGGAATGGAATGGAATGGAATCAACCCGAGTAGAATGGAAAGGATTGGAATGGAATGGAATGGAATGGAATGGAATGGAATGGAATGGAATTCTATGGAATGGAATGGAATGGAATGGAATCAACCCGAGTAGAAAGGAATGGATCGGAATGGAATGGAATTGAATGGAATGGAATGGAATGGAATGGAATGGAATGCAATGAAATGGAATGGAATCGAATGGAATCGAATGGAATGGACTGGAATGAAATGGAATGGAATGGAATGGAATGGAATGGAATGGAATGGAATGGAATGAAATGGAATGGAATCAACCCGAGTAGAATGGAATGGATTGGAATGGAATGGAATGGAATGGAATGGAATGGAATTGAATGGAATGGAATTGAATGGATTGGAATGGAATGGAATGGAATTCAATGGAATAGAATGGAATGGAATGGAATGGAATGGAATGGAATGGAATGGAATGGAATGGAATGGAATGGAATGGAAAGGAATCAACCCGAGTAGAATGGAAAGGATTGGAATGGAATGGAATGGAATGGAATGAAATGGAATGGAATCAACCCGAGTAGAAAGGAATGTATTGGAATGGAATGGAATGGAATGGAATCGAATGGAATGGAATGGAATCGAAAGGAATGGAAAGGAATGGAATGGACGCGAGTAGAACGGAATGGAATGGAATGGAATGGAATGGAATGGAATGGAATGGAAGGGAATGGAATGGAATGAACCCGAGTGAACGGAATGGAATGGAATGGAATGGAATGGAATGGAATGGAATGGAATGGAATGGAATGAACCCGAGTAGAACGGAATGGAATGGAATGGAATTGAATGGAATGGAATGGAATGGAATGGAATGGAATGGAATGGAATGGAATGGAATGGAATCGAATGGAATCGAATGGAATGGAATGGAATGGAATGGAATGGAATGGAATGGAATCGAATGGAATGGAATGGAATGGAATCGAATCGAATGGAATGAAATGGAATGGAATGGAATGGAATGGAATGGAATGGAATGGAATGGAATGGAATGGAATGGAATGGAATGGAATGGAATCAACCCGAGTAGATTGGAATGGATTGGAATGGAATGAAATGGAATGGAATGGAATTCAATGGAAAAAATGAAATGGAATGGAATGGAATGGAATGGAATAGAATCGAATGGAATCGAATGGAATCGAATGGAATGGAGTGGAATAGAATGGAATCAACCCGAGTAGAATGGAATGGAATGGAACGGAACGGAACGGAACGGAACGGAATGGAACGGAACGGAACAGAATTTAGTGAAATGGAATGGAATCGAATGGAATCGAACGTAACCGAATGGAATGGAAAGAAGGGAACGGAATGGAATGGAATGGAATGGAGTGGAATGGAATAAACAAGAGTAGAATGGAATGGATTGGAATGGAATGGAATGGAATGGAATGGAATGGAATGGAATGGAATGGAATTCAATAGAATAGAATGGAATGGAATGGAATGGAATGGAATGGAATGGAATGGAATCGAATGGAATCGAATGGAATCGAATGGAATGGAGTGGAATAGAATGGAATCAACCCGAATAGAACGGAACGGAACGGAACGGAACGGAACGGAATGGAATGGAGTGAAATGGAATGGAATCGAATGGAATCGAAAGGAACCGAATGGAATGGAATGGAAGGGAATGGAATGGAATTGAATGGAATGGAATGGATTGGAATCAACCCGAGTAGAATGGAATGGATTGGAATGGAATGGAATGGAATCAAATGCAATGCAATGGAATGGAATGCAATGGAATGGAATGGAACGGAATGGACCCGAGTAGAACGGAATGGAATGGAATGGAATGGAATGGAATGGAATGGAATGAACCGGAGTAGAACGGAATGGAATGGAATGGAATGGAATGGAATGGAATGGAATGGAATGGAATCGAAAGGAATGGAATGGAATGGAATGGAATGGAATAGAATGGAATGGAATGGAATTTAATTTAATCGAATGGAATCGAATGGAATGGAATGGAACGGAACGGAATGGAATGGAGTGATATGGAATGGAATCGAATGGAATCGAATGGAACCGAATGGAATGGAATGGAACGGAATGGAAAGGAATGGACTGGAATGGAATGGAATCAACCCTAGTAGAATGTATTGGATTGGAATGGAATGGAATGGGATGGAATGGAATGGAATCGAATGGAATCGAATGGAATCGAATGGAATGGAATGGAATGGAATGGAATGGAATGGAATCAACCCGAGTAGAAGGGAATGGAATGGAATGGAATGGAATGGAATGGAATGGAATGGAATGGAATGGAATGGAATGGAATGGAATTCAATGGAATGGAATGGAATGGAATGGAATGGAATGGAATGGAATCGAATGGAATTGAATGGAATCGAATGGAATGGAATGGAATAGAATGTAATCAACCCGAGTAGAACGGAATGGAATGGAATGGAATGGAATGGAATGGAAAGGAATGGAATGGAATGGAATTGAGTGGAATGGAATGGAATGGAATGGAATGGAATCGAATGGAATGGAATGGAATGGAATGGAATGGAATGGAATGGAATGGAATCAACACGAGTAGAACGGAATGGAATGGAATGGAATGGAATGGAATGGAATGGAATTCTATGGAATGGAATGGAATGGAATGGAATCAACCCGAGTAGAACGGAATGGAATGGAATGGAAAGGAATGGAATGGAATGGAATGGAATGGAATGGAATGGAATGGAATGGAGTGGAATGGAATGGAATGGAATGGAATGGAATGGAATGGAATGGAATGGAATTCAATGGAATAGAATGGAATGGAATGGAATGGAATGGAATCAACCCGAGTAGAAAGGAATGGAACGGAATGAAATGGAATGGAATGGAATGGAATGGAATGGAATGGAATGGAATGCAATGAAATGGAATGGAATCGATTGGAATCGAATGGAATGGACTGGAATGAAATGGAATGGAATGGAATGGAATGGAATGGAATGGAATGGAATGGAATGGAATGGAATCAACCCGAGTAGAATGGAATGGATTGGAATGGAATGGAATGGAATGGAATCGAATGGAATGGAATGGAATCGAAAGGAATGGAAAGGAATGGAATGGACGCGAGTAGAACGGAATGGAATGGAATGGAATGGAATGGAATGGAACGGAATGGAATGGAATGAACCCGAGTAGAACGGAATGGAATGGAATGGAATGGAATGGAATGGAATGGAATGGAATGGAATGGAATGGAATGGAATGGAATGGAATCCACCCGAGTAGAATGGAATGGATAGGAATGGAATGGAATGGAATGGAATGTAATTCAATAGAATGGAATGGAGGGGAATGGAAAGGAATGGAATGGAATGGAATGGAATGGAATGGAATGGAATCGAATGGAATCGAATGGAATCGAATGGAATGGAGTGGAATAGAGTGGAATCAACCCGAATAGAACGGAACGGAACGGAATGGAACAGAATGGAACGGAATTTAATGGAGTGAAATGGAATGGAATCAAATGGAGTGGAATGGAACAGAATGGAATGGAATGGAAGGGAATGGAATGGAATGGAATGGAATGGAATGGAATGGAATGGAATGGAATCGAATGGAATGTAATGGAATGGAATGGAATGGAATGGAATGGAATGGAATCAACCCGAGTAGAACGGAATGGAATGGAATGGAATGGAGTGGAATGGAATGGAATGGAATGGAATGGAATGGAATTCAATGGAATAGAATGGAATGGAATGGAATAGAATGGAATGGAATGGAATTGAATCGAATGGAATGGAATGGAATGGAATGGAATGGAATTCAATGGAATATAATGGAATGGAATGGAATGGAATGGAATGGAATGGAATGGAATGGAATGGAATTCAATGGAATATAATGGAATGGAATGGAATGGAATGGAATGGAATGGAATGGAATGGAATGGAATGGAATGGAATGGAATGGAATCAACACGAGTAGAACGGAATGGAAAGGAATGGAATGGAATGGAATGGAATGGAATGGAATGGAATGGAATGGAATGGAATCGAATGGAATCGAATGGAATGGAATGGAATGGAATGGAATCGAATGGAATGGAACGGAACGGAATGGAATGGAATGGAATGGAATGGAATGGAATGGAATGGAATGGAATCGAATGGAATTGAATGGAATCGAATGGAATGGAATGGAATAGAATGTAATCAACCCGAGTAGAACGGAATGGAATGGAATGGAATGGAATGGAATGGAATGGAATGGAATGGAATGGAATGGAATGGAATTGAGTGGAATGGAATGGAATGGAATGGAATGGAATGGAATGGAATGGAATGGAATGGAATGGAATCAACACGAGTAGAACGGAATGGAATGGAATGGAATGGAATGGAATGGAATGGAATGGAATGGAATGGAATGGAATTCTATGGAATGGAATGGAATGGAATGGAATCAACCCGAGTAGAAAGGAATGGAACGGAATGGAATGGAATGGAATGGAATGGAATGGAATGGAATGGAATGGAATGGAATGGAATGCAATGAAATGGAATGGAATCGAATGGAATCGAATGGAATGGACTGGAATGAAATGGAATGGAATGGAATGGAATGGAATGGAATGAAATGGAATGGAATCAACCCGAGTAGAATGGAATGGATTGGAATGGAATGAATGGAATGGAATGGAATGGAATTGAATGGAATGGAATTGAATGGATTGGAATGGAATGGAATGGAATTCAATGGAATAGAATGAAATGGCATGGAATGGAATGGAATGGAATGGAATGGAATGGAATGGAATGGAATGGAATGGAATGGAATGGAATCAACCCGAGTAGAATGGAAAGGATTGGAATGGAATGGAATGGAATGGAATGGAATGGAATGGAATGGAATTCTAAGGAATGGAATGGAATGGAATGGAATCAACCCGAGTAGAAAGGAATGGAACGGAATGGAATGGAATGGAATGGAATGGAATGGAATGGAATGGAATGGAATGGAATGCAATGAAATGGAATGGAATCGAATGGAATCGAATGGAATGGACTGGAATGAAATGGAATGGAATGGAATGGAATGGAATGGAATGGAATGGAATGGAATGAAATGGAATGGAATCAACCCGAGTAGAATGGAATGGATTGGAATGGAATGGAATGGAATGGAATGGAATGGAATTGAATGGAATGGAATTGAATGGATTGGAATGGAATGGAATGGAATTCAATGGAATAGAATGAAATGGAATGGAATGGAATGGAATGGAATGGAATGGAATGGAATGGAATGGAATGGAATCAACCCGAGTAGAATGGAAAGGATTGGAATGGAATGGAATGGAATGGAATGAAATGGAATGGAATCAACCCGAGTAGAATGGAATGTATTGGAATGGAATGGAATGGAATGGAATCGAATGGAATGGAATGCAATCGAAAGGAATGGAAAGGAATGGAATGGACGCGAGTAGAACGGAATGGAATGGAATGGAATGGAATGGAATGGAATGGAATGGAAGGGAATGGAATGGAATGAACCCGAGTAGAACGGAATGGAATGGAATGGAATGGAATGGAATGGAATGGAATGGAATGGAATGGAATGGAATGGAATGGAATGAACCCGAGTAGAACGGAATGGAATGGAATGGAATTGAATGGAATGGAATGGAATGGAATGGAATGGAATGGAATGGAATCGAATGGAATGGAATGGAATGGAATGGAATCAACCCGAGTAGATTGGAATGGATTGGAATGGAATGAAATGGAATGGAATGGAATTCAATGGAAAAAATGAAATGGAATGGAATGGAATGGAATGGAATAGAATCGAATGGAATCGAATGGAATCGAATGGAATGGAGTGGAATAGAATGGAATCAACCCGAGTAGAATGGAATGGAATGGAACGGAACGGAACGGAACGGAACGGAATGGAACGGAACGGAACAGAATTTAGTGAAATGGAATGGAATCGAATGGAATCGAACGGAACCGAATGGAATGGAAAGAAGGGAACGGAATGGAATGGAATGGAATGGAGTGGAATGGAATAAACAAGAGTAGAATGGAATGGATTGGAATGGAATGGAATGGAATGGAATGGAATGGAATTCAATAGAATAGAATGGAATGGAATGGAATGGAATGGAATGGAATGGAATGGAATGGAATCGAATGGAATCGAATGGAATCGAATGGAATGGAGTGGAATAGAATGTAATCAACCCGAATAGAACGGAACGGAATGGAACGGAACGGAACGGAATGGAATGGAGTGAAATGGAATGGAATCGAATGGAATCGAAAGGAACCGAATGGAATGGAATGGAAGGGAATGGAATGGAATTGAATGGAATGGAATGGATTGGAATCAACCCGAGTAGAATGGAATGGATTGGAATGGAATGGAATGGAATCAAATGCAATGCAATGGAATGGAATGGAATGGAATGGAATGGAACGGAATGGACCCGAGTAGAACGGAATGGAATGGAATGGAATGGAATGGAATGGAATGGAATGGAATGAACCGGAGTAGAACGGAATGGAATGGAATGGAATGGAATGGAATGGAATGGAATGGAATGGAATCGAAAGGAATGGAATGGAATGGAATGGAATGGAATGGAATGGAATGGAATTTAATTTAATCGAATGGAATCGAATGGAATGGAATGGAACGGAACGGAATGGAATGGAGTGATATGGAATGGAATCGAATGGAATCGAATGGAACCGAATGGAATGGAATGGAACGGAATGGAATGGAATGGACTGGAATGGAATGGAATCAACCCTAGTAGAATGTATTGGATTGGAATGGAATGGAATGGGATGGAATGGAATGGAATCGAATGGAATCGAATGGAATCGAATGGAATGGAATGGAATGGAATGGAATGGAATGGAATCAACACGAGTAGAACGGAATGGAATGGAATGGAATGGAATGGAATGGAATGGAATGGAATGGAATGGAATGGAATGGAATTCTATGGAATGGAATGGAATGGAATGGAATCAACCCGAGTAGAACGGAATGGAATGGAATGGAAAGGAATGGAATGGAATGGAATGGAATGGAATGGAATGGAATGGAATGGAATGGAATGGAATGGAGTGGAATGGAATGGAATGGAATGGAATGGAATGGAATGGAATGGAATGGAATTCATTGGAATAGAATGGAATGGAATGGAATGGAATGGAATCAACCCGAGTAGAAAGGAATGGAACGGAATGAAATGGAATGGAATGGAATGGAATGGAATGGAATGGAATGGAATGGAATGCAATGAAATGGAATGGAATCGAATGGAATCGAATGGAATGGACTGGAATGAAATGGAATGGAATGGAATGGAATGGAATGGAATGGAATGGAATGGAATGGAATGGAATGGAATGGAATGGAATCGAAAGAAATGGAAAGGAATGGAATGGACGCGAGTAGAACGGAATGGAATGGAATGGAATGGAATGGAATGGAACGGAATGGAATGGAATGAACCCGAGTAGAACGGAATGGAATGGAATGGAATGGAATGGAATGGAATGGAATGGAATTGAATGGAATGGAATCCACCCGAGTAGAATGGAATGGATAGGAATGGAATGGAATGGAATGGAATGTAATTCAATAGAATGGAATGGAGGGGAATGGAAAGGAATGGAATGGAATGGAATGGAATGGAATGGAATCGAATGGAATCGAATGGAATCGAATGGAATGGAGTGGAATAGAGTGGAATCAACCCGAATAGAACGGAACGGAACGGAACGGAACAGAACGGAATGGAATTTAATGGAATGAAATGGAATGGAATCAAATGGAGTGGAATGGAACAGAATGGAATGGAATGGAAGGGAATGGAATGGAATGGAATGGAATGGAATGGAATGGAATGGAATGGAATGGAATGGAATGGAATGGAATGGAATCAACCCGAGTAGAACGGAATGGAATGGAATGGAATGGAATGGAATAGAATGGAATGGAATGGAATGCATTGGAATGGAATGGAATGGAATTCAATGGAATGGAATGGAATGGAATGGAATGGAATTGAATGGAATGGAATCAACCCGAGTAGAACGGAATGGAATGGAATGGAATGGAATGGAATGGAATGGAATGGAATGGAATGGAATGGAATGGAATGGAATGGAATTGATTCGAATGGAATGGAAAGGAATGGAATGGAATGGTATCGAATGGAATGGAATGCAATGGAATGGAATGGAATGGAATGGAATGGAATGGAATGGAATGGAATGGAATGGAATGGAATCAACCCGAGTAGAATGGAGTGGATTGGAATGGAATGGAATGGAATGGAATGGAATTCAATGGAATAGAATGAAATGGAATGGAATGGAATTGAAAGGAATGGAATGGAATAGAATGGAATCAGATGGAATGGAGTGGAATGGAATGGAATGGAATGGAATCGAATGGAATGGAATGGAATGGAATGGAATGGAATGGAATGGAATGGAATCAACCCGAGTAGAACGGAATGGAATGGAATGGAATGGAGTGGAATGGAATGGAATGGAATGGAATGGAATGGAATTCAATGGAATAGAATGGAATGGAATGGAATAGAATGGAATGGAATGGAATTGAATCGAATGGAATGGAATGGAATGGAATGGAATGGAATGGAATGGAATGGAATTCAATGGAATATAATGGAATGGAATGGAATGGAATGGAATGGAATGGAATGGAATGGAATGGAATGGAATTCAATGGAATATAATGGAATGGAATGGAATGGAATGGAATGGAATGGAATGGAATGGAATGGATTGGAATGGAATCAACACGAGTAGAACGGAATGGAAAGGAATGGAATGGAATGGAATGGAATGGAATGGAATGGAATGGAATGGAATGGAATCGAATGGAATCGAATGGAATCGAATGGAATGGAATGGAATGGAATGGAATCGAATGGAATGGAACGGAACGGAATGGAATGGAATGGAATGGAATGGAATGGAATGGAATGGAATGGAATGGAATGGAATGGAATCGAATGGAATTGAATGGAATCGAATGGAATGGAATGGAATAGAATGTAATCAACCCGAGTAGAACGGAATGGAATGGAATGGAATGGAATGGAATGGAATGGAATGGAATGGAATGGAATGGAATTGAGTGGAATGGAATGGAATGGAATGGAATGGAATGGAATGGAATGGAATGGAATGGAATGGAATGGAATGGAATGGAATCAACACGAGTAGAACGGAATGGAATGGAATGGAATGGAATGGAATGGAATGGAATGGAATGGAATTCTATGGAATGGAATGGAATGGAATGGAATGGAATGGAATGGAATGGAATGGAATGGAATGGAATCCACCCGAGTAGAATGGAATGGATAGGAATGGAATGGAATGGAATGGAATGGAATTCAATAGAATGGAATGGAGGGGAATGGAAAGGAATGGAATGGAATGGAATCGAATGGAATCGAATGTAATCGAATGGAATGGAGTGGAGTAGAGTGGAATCAACCCGAATAGAACGGAACGGAACGGAACGGAACGGAACGGAACGGAACGGAATTTAATGGAGTGAAATGGAATGGAATCAAATGGAGTGGAATGGAACAGAATGGAATGGAATGGAAGGGAATGGAATGGAATGGAATGGAATGGAATGGAATGGAATCAACCCGAGTAGAACGGAATGGAATGGAATGGAATGGAATGGAATGGAATGGAATGCATTGGAATGGAATGGAATGGAATGGAATGGAATTCAATGGAATGGAATGGAATGGAATGGAATGGAATTGAATGGAATGGAATCAACCCGAGTAGAACGGAATGGAATGGAATGGAATGGAATGGAATGGAATGGAATGGAATGGAATGGAATGGAATTGATTCGAATGCAATGGAATGGAATGGAATGGAATGGAATGGTATCGAAAGGAATGGAATGGAATGGAATGCAATGGAATGGAATGGAATGGAATGGAATGGAATGGAATGGAATGGAATGGAATCAACCCGAGTAGAATGGAGTGGATTGGAATGGAATGGAATGGAATGGAATGGAATTCAATGGAATAGAATGAAATGGAATGGAATGGAATTGAAAGGAATGGAATGGAAAAGAATGGAATCAGATGGAATGGAGTGGAATGGAATGGAATGGAATGGAATGGAATGGAATGGAATGGAATCAACCCGAGTAGAACGGAATGGAATGGAATGGAATGGAATGGAATGGAATGGAATGGAATGGAATGGAATGGAATGGAATGGAATGGAATGGAATGGAATGGAATGGAATGGAATGGAATTCAATGGAATAGAATGGAATGGAATGGAATAGAATGGAATGGAATGGAATTGAATCGAATGGAATGGTATGGAATGGAAAGGAATGGAATGGAATGGAATGGAATGGAATGGAATGGAATTCAATGGAATATAATGGAATGGAATGGAATGGAATGGAATGGAATGGAATGGATTGGAATGGAATCAACACGAGTAGAACGGAATGGAAAGGAATGGAATGGAATGGAATGGAATGGAATGGAATGGAATGGAATGGAATGGAATGGAATCGAATGGAATCGAATGGAATCGAATGGAATGGAATGGAATGGAATGGAATCGAATGGAATGGAACGGAATGGAATGGAATGGAATGGAATGGAATGGAATGGAATGGAATGGAATGGAATGGAATGGAATTCAATGGAATAGAATGGAATGGAAAGGAATGGAATGGAATCAACCCGACAAGAATGGAATGGATTGTAATGGAATGGAATGGAATGGAATGGAATGGAATGGAATGGAATGGAATGGAATGGAATGGAATCGAATGGAATGGAATGGAATGGAATGGAATCGAATGGAATCGAATGGAATGGAATGGAATGGAATGGAATGGAATGGAATGGAATGGAATGGAATGGAATGGAATGGAATGGAATCAACCCGAGTAGATTGGAATGGATTGGAATGGAATGGAATGGAATGGAATGTAATTCAATAGAATGGAATGGAGGGGAATGGAAAGGAATGGAATGGAATGGAATGGAATGGAATGGAATCGAATGGAATCGAATGGAATCGAATGGAATGGAGTGGAATAGAGTGGAATCAACCCGAATAGAACGGAACGGAACGGAACGGAACGGAACGGAACGGAATTTAATGGAGTGAAATGGAATGGAATCAAATGGAGTGGAATGGAACAGAATGGAATGGAATGGAAGGGAATGGAATGGAATGGAATGGAATGGAATGGAATGGAATGGAATCAACCCGAGTAGAACGGAATGGAATGGAATGGAATGGAATGGAATGCAATGGAATGCATTGGAATGGAATGGAATGGAATGGAATGGAATTCAATGGAATGGAATGGAATGGAATGGAATGGAATTGAATGGAATGGAATCAACCCGAGTAGAACGGAATGGAATGGAATGGAATGGAATGGAATGGAATGGAATGGAATGGAATGGAATGGAATGGAATTGATTCGAATGGAATGGAATGGAATGGAATGGAATGGAATGGTATCGAAAGGAATGGAATGGAATGGAATGCAATGGAATGGAATGGAATGGAATGGAATGGAATGGAATGGAATGGAATGGAATGGAATGGAATGGAATGGAATGGAATCAACCCGAGTAGAATGGAGTGGATTGGAATGGAATGGAATGGAATGGAATGGAATTCAATGGAATAGAATGAAATGGAATGGAATGGAATTGAAAGGAATGGAATGGAATAGAATGGAATCAGATGGAATGGAGTGGAATGGAATGGAATGGAATGGAATGGAATGGAATGCAATGGAATGGAATGGAATGGAATGGAATGGAATGGAATGGAATGGAATCAACCCGAGTAGATTGGAATGGATTGGAATGGAATGGAATGGAATGGAATGGAATGGAATGGAATTCAATGGAAAAAATGAAATGGAATGGAATGGAATGGAATGGAATGGAATGGAATGGAATCGAATGGAATCGAATGGAATGGAATGGAATGGAATGGAAAGGAATGGAATCGAATGGAATGGAATGGAATGCAATAGAATCGAATGGAATGGAATGGAATGGAATGGAATGGAATGGAATGGAATGGAATGGAATGGAATGGAATGGAATGGAATCGAATGGAATGGAATGGAATGGAATCAACCCGAGAAGATTGGAATGGATTGGAATGGAATGGAATGGAATGGAATGGAATGGAATTCAATGGAAAAAATGAAATGGAATGGAATGGAATGGTATGGAATGGAATGGAATGGAATCGAATGGAATCGAATGGAACCGAATGGAATGGAATGGAAGGGAATGGAATCGAATGGAATCGAATGGCACCGAATGGAATGGAAAGAAGGGAATGGAATGGAATGGAATGGAATGGAATGGAATGGAATGGAATCAACCCGAGTAGAATGGAATGGATTGGAATGGAATGGAATGGAATGGAATGGAATTCAATAGAATAGAATGGAATGGAATGGAATGGAATGGAATGGAATGGAATCGAATGGAATCGAATGGAATCGAAAGGAATGGAGTGGAATAGAATGGAATCAACCTGAATAGAACGGAACGGAACGGAACGGAACGGAACGGAATGGAATTGAGTGAAATGGAATGGAATCGAATGGAATCGAAAGGAACCGAATGGAATGGAATGGAAGGGAATGGAATGGAATGGAATGGAATGGAATGGAATCAACCCGAGTAGAATGGAATGGATTGGAATGGAATGGAATGGAGTGGAATGGAATGGAATGGAATAGAATGGAATGGAATGGAATGGAATGGAATGGAATGGAATGGAATGGAATGGAATGGAATTCAATGGAATGGAATGGAATGGAATGGAATGGAATGGAATGGAATGGAATGGAATGAACCCGAGTTGAATGGAATGGAATGGAATGGGATGGAATGGAATGGGATGGAATGGAATGGAATGGAATGGAATGGAATGGAATGGAATGGAATGGAATGGAATGGAATCAACCCGAGTAGAATGGAGTGGATTGGAATGGAATGGAATGGAATGGAATGGAATTCAAAGGAATAGAATGAAATGGAATGGAATGTAATTGAATGGAATGGAATGGAATAGAATGGAATCGGATGGAATGGAGTGGAATGGAATGGAATGGAATGGAATGGAATGGAATGGAATGGAATCGAATGGAATGGAATGGAATGGAATGGAATGGAATCAACCCGAGTAGAACGGAATGGAATGGAATGGAATGGAATGGAATGGAATGGAATGGAATGCAATGGAATGGAATGGAATGGAATGGAATGGAATGGAATGGAATGGAATTCAATGGAATAGAAAGGAATGGAATGGAATAGAATGGAATGGAATGGAATTGAATCGAATGGAATGGAATGGAATGGAATGGAATGGAATGGAATGGAATGGAATCAACCCGAGTAGAACGGAATGGATTGGAATGGAAAGGAATGGAATGGAATGGAATGGAATGAATGGAATGGAATGGAATGGAATGGAATCGAATGGAATCGAATGGAATCGAATGGAATGGAACGGAATGGAATGGAATGGAATGGAATCGAATGGAATGGAATGGAATGGAATGGAATCGAATGGTATGGAATGGAATGGAATGGAATGGAATGGAATGGAATGGAATGGAATGGAATCAACCCGAGTAGAACGGAATGGAATGGAATGGAATGGAATGGAATGGAATGGAATGGAATGGAATGGAATGGAATGGAATGGAATTCAATGGAATATAATGGAATGGAATGGAATGGAATGGAATGGAATTGAATGGAATGGAATGGAATGGAATGGATTGGAATGGAATCAACACGAGTAGAACGGAATGGAATGGAATGGAAAGGAATGGAATGGAATGGAATGGAATGGAATGGAATGGAATCGAATGGAATCGAATGGAATGGAATGGAATGGAATGGAATGGAATGGAATGGAATGGAATCAACCCTAGTAGAATGGAATGGATTGGAATGGAATGGAATGGAATGGAATGGAATGGAATGGAATGGAATGGAATCGAATGGAATCGAATGGAACCGAATGGAATGGAATGGAAGGGAATGGAATGGAATGGAATGGAATGGAATGGAATGGAATGGAATGGAATGGAATCAACCCGAGTAGAATGGAATGGATTGGAATGGAATGGAATGGAATGGAATGGAATGGAATCGAATGGAATCGAATGGAATCGAATGGAATGGAATGGAATGGAATGGAATCAACCCGAGTAGAACGGAATGGAATGGAATGGAATGGAATGGAATGGAATGGAATGGAATGGAATGGAATGGAATGGAATGGAATGGAATCGAATGGAATCGAATGGAATGGAATGGAAGGGAAGGGAATGGAATGGAATGGAATGGAATGGAATCAACCCGAGTAGAATGGAATGGATTGGAATGGAATGCAATGGAATGGAATGGAATGGAATGGAACGGAATGGAACGGAACGGAACGGAATGGAACGGAACGGAATGGAATGGAGTGAAATGGAATGGAATCGAATGGAATCGAATGGAACCGAATGGAATGGAATGGAACGGAATGGAATGGAATGCACTGGAATGGAATGGAATCAACCCTAGTAGAATGTAATGGATTGGAATGGAATGGAATGGAATGGAATGGAATGGAATCGAATGGAATCGAATGGAATGGAATGGAATGGAATGGAATGGAATGGAATGGAATGGAATCAACCCGAGTAGAAGGGAATGGAATGGAATGGAATGGAATGGAATGGAATGGAATAGAATGGAATGGAATGGAATGGAATGGAATGGAATTCCATGGAATGGAATGGAATGGAATGGAATTGAATGGAATGGAATGGAATGGAATGGAATGGAATGGAATGGAATTGAATGGAATCGAATGGAATGGAATGGAATAGAATGGAATCAACCCGAGTAGAACGGAATGGAATGGAATGGAATGGAATGGAATGGAATGGAATGGAATGCAATGGAATTGAGTGGAATGGAATGGAATGGAATGAAATGGAATCGAATGGAATGGAATGGAATGGAATGGAATGGAATGGAATGAACACGAGTAGAACGGAATGGAATGGAATGGAATGGAATGGAATGGAATGGAATGGAATGGAATGGAATGTAATTCTATGGAATGGAATGGAATGGAATGGAATCAACCCGAGTAGAACGGAATGGAATGGAATGGAAAGGAATGGAATGGAATGGAATGGAATGGAATGGAATGGAATGGAATGGAATCCAATGGAATAGAACGGAATGGAATGGAATGGAATGGAATGGAATGGAATGGAATGGAATGGAGTGGAATGGAATGGAATGGAATGGAATGGAATGGAATGGAATGGAATTCAATGGAATAGAATGGAATGGAATGGAATGGAATGGAATCAACCCGAGTAGAAAGGAATGGAACGGAATGAAATGGAATGGAATGGAATGGAATGGAATGCAATGAAATGGAATGGAATCGAATGGAATCGAATGGAATGGACTGGAATGAAATGGAATGGAATGGAATGGAATGGAATGGAATGGAATGGAATGGAATCAACCCGAGTAGAATGGAATGAATTGGAATGGAATGGAATGGAATGGAATCGAATGGAATGGAAAGGAATCGAAAGGAATGGAAAGGAATGGAATGGACGCGAGTAGATTGGAATGGAATGGAATGGAATGGAATGGAATGGAATGGAATGGAATCGAATGGAATGAACCCGAGTAGAACGGAATAGAATGGAATGGAATGGAATGGAATGGAATGGAATCAACCCGAGTAGAACGGAATGGAATGGATTGGAATGGAATGGAATGGAATGGAATGGAATGGAATGGAATGGAATGGAATGGAATGGAATTCAATGGAATAGAATGGAATGGAATGGAATAGAATGGAATGGAATGGAATTGAATCGAATGGAATGGAATGGAATGGAATGGAATGGAATGGAATGGAATGGAATTCAATGGAATATAATGGAATGGAATGGAATGGAATGGAATGGAATGGAATGGAATGGAATGGATTGGAATGGAATCAACACGAGTAGAACGGAATGGAAAGGAATGGAATGGAATGGAATGGAATGGAATGGAATGGAATGGAATGGAATGGAATCGAATGGAATCGAATCGAATCGAATGGAACGGAATGGAATGGAATGGAATCGAATGGAACGGAACGGAACGGAATGGAATGGAATGGAATGGAATGGAATGGAATGGAATGGAATGGAATGGAATGGAATGGAATGGAATGGAATCAACCCGAGTAGAATGGAATGGAATGGAATGGAATGGAATGGAATGGAATGGAATGGAATGGAATTCTATGGAATGGAATTCAATGGAATAGAATGGAATGGAATGGAATGGAATGGAATGGAATGGAATGGAATGAACCCGAGTAGAACGGAATGGAATGGAATGGAATTGAATGGAATGGAATGGAATGGAATGGAATGGAATGGAATCGAATGGAATCGAATGGAATGGAATGGAATGGAATGGAATGGAATGGAATCGAATGGAATGGAATAGAATGGAATCGAATCGAATGGAATGAAATGGAATGGAATGGAATGGAATGGAATGGAATGGAATGGAATGGAATGGAATGGAATCAACCCGAGTAGATTGGAATGGATTGGAATGGAATGAAATGGAATGGAATGGAATTCAATGGAAAAAATGAAATGGAATGGAATGGAATGGAATGGAATGGAATGGAATGGAATGGAATCGAATGGAATCGAATGGAATCGAATGGAATGGAGTGGAATAGAATGGAATCAACCAGAGTAGAATGGAATGGAATGGAACGGAACGAACGGAACGGAACGGAACGGAACCGAATGGAATGGAGTGAAATGGAATGGAATCGAATGGAATCGAACGGAACTGAATGGAATGGAAAGAAGGGAACGGAATGGAATGGAATGGAATGGGATGGAATGGAATAAACCCGAGTAGAATGGAATGGATTAGAATGGAATGGAATGGAATGGAATGGAATGGAATTCAATAGAATAGAATGGAATGGAATGGAATGGAATGGAATGGAATGGAATGGAATGGAATGGAATCGAATGGAATCGAATGGAATCGAATGGAATGGAGTGGAATAGAATGGAATCAACCCGAATAGAACGGAACGGAACGGAACGGAACGGAACGGAATGGAATGGAGTGAAATGGAATGGAATCGAATGGAATCGAAAGGAACCGAATGGAATGGAATGGAAGGGAATGGAAAGGAATTGAATGGAATGGAATGGATTGGAATCAACCCGAGTAGAATGGAATGGATTGGAATGGAATTGAATGGAATCAAATGCAATGCAATGGAATGGAATGGAATGGAATGGAATGGAACGGAATGGACCCGAGTAGAACGGAATGGAATGGAATGGAATGGAATGGAATGGAATGGAATGGAATGAACCGGAGTAGAACGGAATGGAATGGAATGGAATGGAATGGAATGGAATGGAATGGAATGGAATGGAATGGAATCGAAAGGAATGGAATGGAATGGAATGGAATGGAATGGAATGGAATTTAATCGAATGGAATCGAATGGAATGGAATGGAACGGAATGGAATCGAATGGAACGGAAAGGAATGGAATGGAATGGAATGGAATGGAATGGAATGGAATGGAATGGAATGGAATGGAATGGAATCGAATGGATTGGAATGGAATGGAATGGAATGGAATGGAATGGAATGGAATCAACACGAGTAGAATGGAATGGATTGGAATGGAATTAAATGGAATGGAATGGAATTCAATGGAATAGAATGAAATGGAATGGAATGGAATGGAATGGAATGGAATGGAATGCAATGAAATGGAATGGAATGGAATGGAATGGAGTGGAATGGAATGGAATGGAATGGAATGGAATGGAATGGAATTCAATGGAATAGAATGGAATGGAATGGAATGGAATGGAATCAACCCGAGTAGAAAGGAATGGAACGGAATGAAATGGAATGGAATGGAATGGAATGGAATGCAATGAAATGGAATGGAATCGAATGGAATCGAATGGAATGGACTGGAATGAAATGGAATGGAATGGAATGGAATGGAATGGAATGGAATGGAATGGAATGGAATCAACCCGAGTAGAATGGAATGAATTGGAATGGAATGGAATGGAATGGAATCGAATGGAATTGAAAGGAATCGAAAGGAATGGAAAGGAATGGAATGGACGCGAGTAGATCGGAATGGAATGGAATGGAATGGAATGGAATGGAATGGAATGGAATGGAATGGAATGAACCCGAGTAGAACGGAATAGAATGGAATGGAATGGAATGGAATGGAATGGAATCAACCCGAGTAGAACGGAATGGAATGGATTGGAATGGAATGGAATGGAATGGAATGGAATGGAATGGAATGGAATAGAATGGAATTCAATGGAATAGAATGGAATGGAATGGAATAGAATGGAATGGAATGGAATTGAATGGAATGGAATGGAATGGAATGGAATGGAATGGAATGGAATGGAATTCAATGGAATATAATGGAATGGAATGGAATGGAATGGAATGGAATGGAATGGAATGGAATGGATTGGAATGGAATCAACACGAGTAGAACGGAATGGAAAGGAATGGAATGGAATGGAATGGAATGGAATGGAATGGAATGGAATGGAATGGAATCGAATGGAATCGAATCGAATCGAATGGAATGGAATGGAATGGAATGGAATCGAATGGAACGGAACGGAACGGAATGGAATGGAATGGAATGGAATGGAATGGAATGGAATGGAATGGAATCGAATGGAATGGAATGGAATAGAATGGAATCAACCCGAGTAGAACGGAATGGAATGGAATGGAATGGAATGGAATGGAATGGAATGGAATGCAATGGAATTGAGTGGAATGGAATGGAATGGAATGAAATGGAATCGAATGGAATGGAATGGAATGGAATGGAATGGAATGGAATGAACACGAGTAGAACGGAATGGAATGGAATGGAATGGAATGGAATGGAATGGAATGGAATGGAATGGAATGTAATTCTATGGAATGGAATGGAATGGAATGGAATCAACCCGAGTAGAACGGAATGGAATGGAATGGAAAGGAATGGAATGGAATGGAATGGAATGGAATGGAATGGAATGGAATGGAATCCAATGGAATAGAACGGAATGGAATGGAATGGAATGGAATGGAATGCAATGGAATGGAGTGGAATGGAATGGAATGGAATGGAATGGAATGGAATGGAATGGAATTCAATGGAATAGAATGGAATGGAATGGAATGGAATGGAATCAACCCGAGTAGAAAGGAATGGAACGGAATGAAATGGAATGGAATGGAATGGAATGGAATGCAATGAAATGGAATGGAATCGAATGGAATCGAATGGAATGGACTGGAATGAAATGGAATGGAATGGAATGGAATGGAATGGAATGGAATGGAATGGAATCAACCCGAGTAGAATGGAATGAATTGGAATGGAATGGAATGGAATGGAATCGAATGGAATGGAAAGGAATCGAAAGGAATGGAAAGGAATGGAATGGACGCGAGTAGATTGGAATGGAATGGAATGGAATGGAATGGAATGGAATGGAATGAACCCGAGTAGAACGGAATAGAATGGAATGGAATGGAATGGAATGGAATGGAATCAACCCGAGTAGAACGGAATGGAATGGATTGGAATGGAATGGAATGGAATGGAATGGAATGGAATGGAATGGAATGGAATGGAATGGAATGGAATGGAATTCAATGGAATAGAATGGAATGGAATGGAATAGAATGGAATGGAATGGAATTGAATCGAATGGAATGGAATGGAATGGAATGGAATGGAATGGAATGGAATGGAATGGAATTCAATGGAATATAATGGAATGGAATGGAATGGAATGGAATGGAATGGAATGGAATGGAATGGATTGGAATGGAATCAACACGAGTAGAACGGAATGGAAAGGAATGGAATGGAATGGAATGGAATGGAATGGAATGGAATGGAATGGAATCGAATGGAATCGAATCGAATCGAATGGAACGGAATGGAATGGAATGGAATCGAATGGAACGGAACGGAACGGAATGGAATGGAATGGAATGGAATGGAATGGAATGGAATGGAATGGAATGGAATGGAATGGAATGGAATGGAATGGAATGGAATCAACCCGAGTACAATGGAATGGAATGGAATGGAATGGAATGGAATGGAATGGAATGGAATGGAATTCTATGGAATGGAATTCAATGGAATAGAATGGAATGGAATGGAATGGAATGGAATGGAATGGAATGGAATGAACCCGAGTAGAACGGAATGGAATGGAATGGAATTGAATGGAATGGAATGGAATGGAATGGAATGGAATCGAATGGAATCGAATGGAATGGAATGGAATGGAATGGAATGGAATGGAATCGAATGGAATGGAATAGAATGGAATCGAATCGAATGGAATGAAATGGAATGGAATGGAATGGAATGGAATGGAATGGAATGGAATGGAATGGAATGGAATGGAATCAACCCGAGTAGATTGGAATGGATTGGAATGGAATGAAATGGAATGGAATGGAATTCAATGGAAAAAATGAAATGGAATGGAATGGAATGGAATGGAATGGAATGGAATGGAATGGAATGGAATCGAATGGAATCGAATGGAATCGAATGGAATGGAGTGGAATAGAATGGAATCAACCAGAGTAGAATGGAATGGAATGGAACGGAACGAACGGAACGGAACGGAACGGAACCGAATGGAATGGAGTGAAATGGAATGGAATCGAATGGAATCGAACGGAACTGAATGGAATGGAAAGAAGGGAACGGAATGGAATGGAATGGAATGGGATGGAATGGAATAAACCCGAGTAGAATGGAATGGATTAGAATGGAATGGAATGGAATGGAATGGAATGGAATTCAATAGAATAGAATGGAATGGAATGGAATGGAATGGAATGGAATGGAATGGAATGGAATGGAATGGAATCGAATGGAATCGAATGGAATCGAATGGAATGGAGTGGAATAGAATGGAATCAACCCGAATAGAACGGAACGGAACGGAACGGAACGGAACGGAATGGAATGGAGTGAAATGGAATGGAATCGAATGGAATCGAAAGGAACCGAATGGAATGGAATGGAAGGGAATGGAAAGGAATTGAATGGAATGGAATGGATTGGAATCAACCCGAGTAGAATGGAATGGATTGGAATGGAATTGAATGGAATCAAATGCAATGCAATGGAATTGAATGGAATGGAATGGAATGGAACGGAATGGACCCGAGTAGAACGGAATGGAATGGAATGGAATGGAATGGAATGGAATGGAATGGAATGAACCGGAGTAGAACGGAATGGAATGGAATGGAATGGAATGGAATGGAATGGAATGGAATCGAAAGGAATGGAATGGAATGGAATGGAATGGAATGGAATGGAATGGAATTTAATCGAATGGAATCGAATGGAATGGAATGGAACGGAATGGAATCGAATGGAACGGAAAGGAATGGAATGGAATGGAATGGAATGGAATGGAATGGAATGGAATGGAATGGAATGGAATGGAATCGAATGGATTGGAATGGAATGGAATGGAATGGAATGGAATGGAATCAACACGAGTAGAATGGAATGGATTGGAATGGAATTAAATGGAATGGAATGGAATTCAATGGAATAGAATGAAATGGAATGGAATGGAATGGAATGGAATGGAATGGAATGCAATGAAATGGAATGGAATGGAATGGAATGGAGTGGAATGGAATGGAATGGAATGGAATGGAATGGAATGGAATTCAATGGAATAGAATGGAATGGAATGGAATGGAATGGAATCAACCCGAGTAGAAAGGAATGGAACGGAATGAAATGGAATGGAATGGAATGGAATGGAATGCAATGAAATGGAATGGAATCGAATGGAATCGAATGGAATGGACTGGAATGAAATGGAATGGAATGGAATGGAATGGAATGGAATGGAATGGAATGGAATCAACCCGAGTAGAATGGAATGAATTGGAATGGAATGGAATGGAATGGAATCGAATGGAATGGAAAGGAATCGAAAGGAATGGAAAGGAATGGAATGGACGCGAGTAGATCGGAATGGAATGGAATGGAATGGAATGGAATGGAATGGAATGGAATGGAATGAACCCGAGTAGAACGGAATAGAATGGAATGGAATGGAATGGAATGGAATGGAATCAACCCGAGTAGAACGGAATGGAATGGATTGGAATGGAATGGAATGGAATGGAATGGAATGGAATGGAATGGAATGGAATGGAATTCAATGGAATAGAATGGAATGGAATGGAATAGAATGGAATGGAATGGAATTGAATGGAATGGAATGGAATGGAATGGAATGGAATGGAATGGAATGGAATTCAATGGAATATAATGGAATGGAATGGAATGGAATGGAATGGAATTCAATGGAATGGAATGGATTGGAATGGAATCAACACGAGTAGAACGGAATGGAAAGGAATGGAATGGAATGGAATGGAATGGAATGGAATGGAATGGAATGGAATGGAATGGAATGGAATGGAATGGAATCGAATGGAATCGAATCGAATCGAATGGAATGGAATGGAATGGAATGGAATCGAATGGAACGGAACGGAACGGAACGGAATGGAATGGAATGGAATGGAATGGAATGGAATGGAATGGAATGGAATGGAATGGAATGGAATGGAATCAACCCGAGTAGAATGGAATGGAATGGAATGGAATGGAATGGAATGGAATGGAATGGAATTCTATGGAATGGAATTCAATGGAATAGAATGGAATGGAATGGAATGGAATGGAATGGAATGGAATGAACCCGAGTAGAACGGAATGGAATGGAATGGAATTGAATGGAATGGAATGGAATGGAATGGAATGGAATGGAATCGAATGGAATCGAATGGAATGGAATGGAATGGAATGGAATGGAATGGAATCGAATGGAATGGAATAGAATGGAATCGAATCGAATGGAATGAAATGGAATGGAATGGAATGGAATGGAATGGAATGGAATGGAATGGAATGGAATGGAATGGAATCAACCCGAGTAGATTGGAATGGATTGGAATGGAATGAAATGGAATGGAATGGAATTCAATGGAAAAAATGAAATGGAATGGAATGGAATGGAATGGAATGGAATGGAATAGAATCGAATGGAATCGAATGGAATCGAATGGAATGGAGTGGAATAGAATGGAATCAACCCGAGTAGAATGGAATGGAATGGAACGGAACGAACGGAACGGAACGGAACGGAACCGAATGGAATGGAGTGAAATGGAATGGAATCGAATGGAATCGAACGGAACTGAATGGAATGGAAAGAAGGGAACGGAATGGAATGGAATGGAATGGGATGGAATGGAATAAACCCGAGTAGAATGGAATGGATTGGAATGGAATGGAATGGAATGGAATGGAATGGAATGGAATGGAATGGAATTCAATAGAATAGAATGGAATGGAATGGAATGGAATGGAATGGAATGGAATGGAATGGAATGGAATCGAATGGAATCGAATGGAATCGAATGGAATGGAGTGGAATAGAATGGAATCAACCCGAATAGAACGGAACGGAACGGAACGGAACGGAACGGAATGGAATGGAGTGAAATGGAATGGAATCGAATGGAATCGAAAGGAACCGAATGGAATGGAATGGAAGGGAATGGAATGGAATTGAAAGGAATTTAATGGATTGGAATCAACCCGAGTAGAATGGAATGGATTGGAATGGAATGGAATGGAATCAAATGCAATGCAATGGAATGGAATGGAATGGAATGGAATGGAACGGAATGGACCCGAGTAGAACGGAATGGAATGGAATGGAATGGAATGGAATGGAATGGAATGGAATGGAATGAACCGGAGTAGAACGGAATGGAATGGAATGGAATGGAATGGAATGGAATGGAATGGAATGGAATCGAAAGGAATGGAATGGAATGGAATGGAATGGAATGGAATGGAATGGAATTTAATCGAATGGAATCGAATGGAATGGAATGGAACGGAATGGAATCGAATGGAACGGAAAGGAATGGAATGGAATGGAATGGAATGGAATGGAATGGAATGGAATGGAATGGAATGGAATGGAATCGAATGGATTGGAATGGAATGGAATGGAATGGAATGGAATGGAATGGAATCAACACGAGCAGAATGGAATGGATTGGAATGGAATTAAATGGAATGGAATGGAATTCAATGGAATAGAATGAAATGGAATGGAATGGAATGGAATGGAATGGAATGGAATGGAATCGAATGGAATCGAATGGAATCGAATGGAATCGAATGGAATGGAGTGGAAGAGAATGGAATCAACTCGAGTAGAACGGAATGGAATGGAACGGAATGGAACGGAACGGAACGGAATGGAACGGAACGGAATGGAATGGAGTGAAATGGAATGGAATCGAATGGACTCGAATGGAACCGAATGGAATGGAATGGACTGGAATGGAATGGAATCAACCCAAGTAGAATGTAGAATGTAATGGATTGGAATGGAATGGAATGGAATGGAATGGAATGGAATCGAATGGAATCGAATGGAATGGAATGGAATGGAATGGAATGGAATGGAATGGAATGGAATGGAATGGAATGGAATCAACCCGAGTAGAAGGGAATGGAATGGAATGGAATGGAATGGAATGGAATAGAATGGAATGGAATGGAATGGAATGGAATGGAATTCCATGGAATGGAATGGAATGGAATGGAATTGAATGGAATGGAATGGAATGGAATGGAATGGAATTGAATGGAATCGAATGGAATGGAATGGAATAGAATGGAATCAACCCGAGTAGAACGGAATGGAATGGAATGGAATGGAATGGAATGGAATGGAATGGAATGGAATGCAATGGAATTGAGTGGAATGGAATGGAATGGAATGGAATGGAATCGAATGGAATGGAATGGAATGGAATGGAATGGAATGGAATGGAATGGAATGGAATCAACACGAGTAGAACGGAATGGAATGGAATGGAATGGAATGGAATGGAATGGAATGGAATTCTATGGAATGGAATGGAATGGAATGGAATCAACCCGAGTAGAACGGAATGGAATGGAATGGAAAGGAATGGAATGGAATGGAATGGAATGGAATGGAATGGAATTCAATGGAATAGAACGGAATGGAATGGAATGGAATGGAATGGAATGGAAAGGAATGGAATGGAATGGAATGGAGTGGAATGGAATGGAATGGAATGGAATGGAATGGAATTCAATGGAATAGAATGGAATGGAATGGAATGGAATGGAATCAACCCGAGTAGAAAGGAATGGAACGGAATGAAATGGAATGGAATGGAATGGAATGGAATGGAATGCAATGAAATGGAATGGAATCGAATGGAATCGAATGGAATGGACTGGAATGAAATTGAATGGAATGGAATGGAATGGAATGGAATGGAATGGAATCAACCCGAGTAGAATGGAATGAATTGGAATGGAATGGAATGGAATGGAATCGAATGGAATGGAAAGGAATCGAAAGGAATGGAAAGGAATGGAATGGACGCGAGTAGATCGGAATGGAATGGAATGGAATGGAATGGAATGGAATGGAATGGAATGGAATGAACCCGAGTAGAACGGAACAGAATGGAATGGAATGGAATGGAATGGAATGGAATGGAATGGAATCAACCCGAGTAGAACGGAATGGAATGGATTGGAATGGAATGGAATGGAATGGAATTCAATGGAATAGAATGGAATGGAATGGAATAGAATGGAATGGAATGGAATTGAATCGAATGGAATGGAATGGAATGGAATGGAATGGAATGGAATGGAATGGAATGGAATGGAATTCAATGGAATATAATGGAATGGAATGGAATGGAATGGAATGGAATGGAATGGAATGGAATGGATTGGAATGGAATCAACACGAGTAGAACGGAATGGAAAGGAATGGAATGGAATGGAATGGAATGGAATGGAATGGAATCGAATGGAATCGAATCGAATCGAATGGAATGGAATGGAATGGAATGGAATCGAATGGAACGGAACGGAACGGAACGGAATGGAATGGAATGGAATGGAATGGAATGGAATGGAATGGAATGGAATGGAATGGAATTCAATGGAATAGAATGGAATGGAATGAAATGGAATGGAATCAACCCGACAAGAATGGAATGGATTGTAATGGAATGGAATGGAATGGAATGGAATGGAATGGAATGGAATGGAATGGAATGTAATCGAATGGAATGGAATGGAATGGAATGGAATGGAATGGAATGGAATGGAATGGAATGGAATCAACCCGAGTAGAACGGAATGGAATGGAATCGAATGGAATCGAATGGAATGCAATGGAATGGAATGGAATGGAATGGAATCGAATGGAATGGAATGGAATGGAATGGAATCGAATGGAATGGAATGGAATGGAATGGAATGGAATGGAATCGAATGGAATGGAATGGAATGGAATGGAATCAACCCGAGTAGATTGGAATGGATTGGAATGGAATGGAATGGAATGGAATGGAATTCAATGGAAAAAATGAAATGGAATGGAATGGAATGGAACGGAATGGAATGGAATCGAATGGAATGGAATGGAATGGAATGGAATGGAATCGAATGGAATGGAATGGAATGGAATCAACCCGAGAAGATTGGAATGGATTGGAATGGAATGGAATGGAATTGAATGGAATGGAATTCAATGGAAAAAATGAAATGGAATGGAATGGAATGGAATGGAATGGAATGGAATGGAATCAAATGGAATCGAATGGAATCGAATGGAATGGAGTGGAATAGAATGGAATCAACCCGAGTAGAACGGAATGGAAAGGAACGGAACGGAACGGAACGTAACGGAACGGAACGGAACCGAATGGAATGGAGTGAAATGAAATGGAATCGAATGGAATCGAATGGCACCGAATGGAATGGAAAGAAGGGAATGGAATGGAGTGGAATGGAATGGAATGGAATGGAATCAACCCGAGTAGAATGGAATGGATTGGAATGGAATGGAATGGAATGGAATGGAATTCAATAGAATAGAATGGAATGGAATGCAATGGAATGGAATGGAATGGAATCGAATGGAAACGAATGGAATCGAATGGAATGGAGTGGAATAGAATGGAATCAACCTGAATAGAACGGAACGGAACGGAACGGAACGGAACGGAACGGAATGGAATTGAGTGAAATGGAATGGAATCGAATGGAATCGAAAGGAACCGAATGGAATGGAATGGAAGGGAATGGAATGGAATGGAATGGAATGGAATGGAATCAACCCGAGTAGAATGGAATGGATTGGAATGGAATGGAATGGAATGGAATGGAATGGAATGGAATGGAATGGAATGGAATGGAATGGAATCGAATGGATTGGAATGGAATGGAATTGAATGGAATGGAATGGAATGGAATCAACACGAATAGAATGGAATGGATTGGAATGGAATTAAATGGAATGGAATGGAATTCAATGGAATAGAATGAAATGGAATGGAATGGAATGGAATGGAATGGAATGGAATGGAATGGAATCGAATGGAATCGAATGGAATGGAGTGGAAGAGAATGGAATCAACTCGAGTAAAACGGAATGGAATGGAACGGAATGGAACGGAACGGAACGGAATGGAACGGAACGGAATGGAATGGAGTGAAATGGAATGGAATCGAATGGAATCGAATGGAACCGAATGGAATGGAATGGAACGGAATGGAATGGAATGCACTGGAATGGAATGGAATCAACCCTAGTAGAATGTAATGGATTGGAATGGAATGGAATGGAATGGAATGGAATGGAATCGAATGGAATCGAATGGAATGGAATGGAATGGAATGGAATGGAATGGAATGGAATGGAATGGAATGGAATCAACCCGAGTAGAAGGGAATGGAATGGAATGGAATGGAATGGAATGGAATAGAATGGAATGGAATGGAATGGAATGGAATGGAATTCCATGGAATGGAATGGAATGGAATGGAATGGAATGGAATGGAATGGAATGGAATGGAATGGAATGGAATGGAATGGAATGGAATCGAATGGAATGGAATGGAATAGAATGGAATCAACCCGAGTAGAACGGAATGGAATGGAATGGAATGGAATGGAATGGAATGGAATGGAATGGAATGCAATGGAATTGAGTGGAATGGAATGGAATGGAATGAAATGGAATCGAATGGAATGGAATGGAATGGAATGGAATGGAATGGAATCAACACGAGTAGAACGGAATGGAATGGAATGGAATGGAATGGAATGGAATGGAATGGAATGGAATGGAATGGAATTCTATGGAATGGAATGGAATGGAATGGAATCAACCCGAGTAGAACGGAATGGAATGGAATGGAAAGGAATGGAATGGAATGGAATGGAATGGAATGGAATGGAATGGAATGGAATTCAATGGAATAGAAAGGAATGGAATGGAATGGAATGGAATGGAATGGAATGGAATGGAATGGAATGGAGTGGAATGGAATGGAATGGAATGGAATGGAATGGAATGGAATTCAATGGAATAGAATGGAATGGAATGGAATGGAATGGAATCAACCCGAGTAGAAAGGAATGGAACGGAATGAAATGGAATGGAATGGAATGGAATGGAATGCAATGAAATGGAATGGAATCGAATGGAATCGAATGGAATGGACTGGAATGAAATGGAATGGAATGGAATGGAATGGAATGGAATGGAATGGAATGGAATCAACCCGAGTAGAATGGAATGAATTGGAATGGAATGGAATGGAATGGAATCGAATGGATTGGAAAGGAATCGAAAGGAATGGAAAGGAATGGAATGGACGCGAGTAGATCGGAATGGAATGGAATGGAATGGAATGGAATGGAATGGAATGGAATGGAATGAACCCGAGTAGAACGGAATAGAATGGAATGGAATGGAATGGAATGGAATGGAATCAACCCGAGTAGAACGGAATGGAATGGATTGGAATGGAATGGAATGGAATGGAATGGAATGGAATGGAATGGAATGGAATGGAATGGAATTCAATGGAATAGAATGGAATGGAATGGAATAGAATGGAATGGAATGGAATTGAATCGAATGGAATGGAATGGAATGGAATGGAATGGAATGGAATGGAATGGAATTCAATGGAATATAATGGAATGGAATGGAATGGAATGGAATGGAATGGAATGGAATGGAATGGATTGGAATGGAATCAACACGAGTAGAACGGAATGGAAAGGAATGGAATGGAATGGAATGGAATGGAATGGAATGGAATGGAATCGAATGGAATCGAATCGAATCGAATGGAATGGAATGGAATGGAATGGAATCGAATGGAACGGAACGGAACGGAATGGAATGGAATGGAATGGAATGGAATGGAATGGAATGGAATGGAATGGAATGGAATGGAATGGAATGGAATCAACCCGAGTAGAATGGAATGGAATGGAATGGAATGGAAAGGAATGGAATGGAATGGAATTCTATGGAATGGAATTCAATGGAATAGAATGGAATGGAATGGAATGGAATGGAATGGAATGGAATGAACCCGAGTAGAACGGAATGGAATGGAATGGAATGGAATGGAATGGAATGGAATCGAATGGAATCGAATGGAATGGAATGGAATGGAATGGAATGGAATGGAATCGAATGGAATGGAATAGAATGGAATCGAATCGAATGGAATGAAATGGAATGGAATGGAATGGAATGGAATGGAATGGAATGGAATGGAATGGAATGGAATGGAATCAACCCGAGTAGATTGGAATGGATTGGAATGGAATGAAATGGAATGGAATGGAATTCAATGGAAAAAATGAAATGGAATGGAATGGAATGGAATGGAATGGAATAGAATCGAATGGAATCGAATGGAATCGAATGGAATGGAGTGGAATAGAATGGAATCAACCCGAGTAGAATGGAATGGAATGGAACGGAACGAACGGAACGGAACGGAACGGAACCGAATGGAATGGAGTGAAATGGAATGGAATCGAATGGAATCGAACGGAACTGAATGGAATGGAAAGAAGGGAACGGAATGGAATGGAATGGAATGGGATGGAATGGAATAAACCCGAGTAGAATGGAATGGATTGGAATGGAATGGAATGGAATGGAATGGAATGGAATGGAATGGAATGGAATTCAATAGAATAGAATGGAATGGAATGGAATGGAATGGAATGGAATGGAATGGAATGGAATGGAATCGAATGGAATCGAATGGAATCGAATGGAATGGAGTGGAATAGAATGGAATCAACCCGAATAGAACGGAACGGAACGGAACGGAACGGAATGGAATGGAGTGAAATGGAATGGAATCGAATGGAATCGAAAGGAACCGAATGGAATGGAATGGAAGGGAATGGAATGGAATTGAATGGAATTTAATGGATTGGAATCAACCCGAGTAGAATGGAATGGATTGGAATGGAATGGAATGGAATCAAATGCAATGCAATGGAATGGAATGGAATGGAATGGAATGGAACGGAATGGACCCGAGTAGAACGGAATGGAATGGAATGGAATGGAATGGAATGGAATGGAATGGAATGGAATGAACCGGAGTAGAACGGAATGGAATGGAATGGAATGGAATGGAATGGAATGGAATGGAATGGAATCGAAAGGAATGGAATGGAATGGAATGGAATGGAATGGAATGGAATTTAACCGAATGGAATCGAATGGAATGGAATGGAACGGAATGGAATCGAATGGAACGGAAAGGAATGGAATGGAATGGAATGGAATGGAATGGAATGGAATGGAATGGAATGGAATGGAATGGAATCGAATGGATTGGAATGGAATGGAATGGAATGGAATGGAATGGAATGGAATGGAATCAACACGAGTAGAATGGAATGGATTGGAATGGAATTAAATGGAATGGAATGGAATTCAATGGAATAGAATGAAATGGAATGGAATGGAATGGAATGGAATGGAATGGAATGGAATGGAATGGAATCGAATGGAATCGAATGGAATCGAATGGAATCGAATGGAATGGAGTGGAAGAGAATGGAATCAACTCGAGTAGAACGGAATGGAATGGAACGGAATGGAACGGAACGGAACGGAATGGAACGGAACGGAATGGAATGGAGTGAAATGGAATGGAATCGAATGGACTCGAATGGAACCGAATGGAATGGAATGGAACGGAATGGAATGGAATGGACTGGAATGGAATGGAATCAACCCAAGTAGAATGTAATGGATTGGAATGGAATGGAATGGAATGGAATGGAATGGAATCGAATGGAATCGAATGGAATGGAATGGAATGGAATGGAATGGAATGGAATGGAATGGAATGGAATCAACCCGAGTAGAAGGGAATGGAATGGAATGGAATGGAATGGAATGGAATAGAATGGAATGGAATGGAATGGAATGGAATGGAATTCCATGGAATGGAATGGAATGGAATGGAATTGAATGGAATGGAATGGAATGGAATGGAATGGAATGGAATTGAATGGAATCGAATGGAATGGAATGGAATAGAATGGAATCAACCCGAGTAGAACGGAATGGAATGGAATGGAATGGAATGGAATGGAATGGAATGCAATGGAATTGAGTGGAATGGAATGGAATGGAATGGAATGGAATCGAATGGAATGGAATGGAATGGAATGGAATGGAATCAACACGAGTAGAACGGAATGGAATGGAATGGAATGGAATGGAATGGAATGGAATGTAATTCTATGGAATGGAATGGAATGGAATGGAATCAACCCGAGTAGAACGGAATGGAATGGAATGGAAAGGAATGGAATGGAATGGAATGGAATGGAATGGAATTCAATGGAATAGAACGGAATGGAATGGAATGGAATGGAATGGAATGGAAAGGAATGGAATGGAATGGAATGGAGTGGAATGGAATGGAATGGAATGGAATGGAATGGAATGGAATTCAATGGAATAGAATGGAATTCAATGGAATGGAATGGAATCAACCCGAGTAGAAAGGAATGGAACGGAATGAAATGGAATGGAATGGAATGGAATGGAATGGAATGCAATGAAATGGAATGGAATCGAATGGAATCGAATGGAATGGACTGGAATGAAATGGAATGGAATGGAATGGAATGGAATGGAATGGAATCAACCCGAGTAGAATGGAATGAATTGGAATGGAATGGAATGGAATGGAATCGAATGGAATGGAAAGGAATCGAAAGGAATGGAAAGGAATGGAATGGACGCGAGTAGATCGGAATGGAATGGAATGGAATGGAATGGAATGGAATGGAATGGAATGGAATGAACCCGAGTAGAACGGAATAGAATGGAATGGAATGGAATGGAATGGAATGGAATGGAATGGAATGGAATCAACCCGAGTAGAACGGAATGGAATGGATTGGAATGGAATGGAATGGAATGGAATGGAATGGAATGGAATGGAATGGAATGGAATGGAATGGAATTCAATGGAATAGAATGGAATGGAATGGAATAGAATGGAATGGAATGGAATGGAATCGAATGGAATGGAATGGAATGGAATGGAATGGAATGGAATGGAATTCAATGGAATATAATGGAATGGAATGGAATGGAATGGAATGGAATGGAATGGAATGGAATGGAATGGAATGGAATGGATTGGAATGGAATCAACACGAGTAGAACGGAATGGAAAGGAATGGAATGGAATGGAATGGAATGGAATGGAATGGAATGGAATGGAATGGAATGGAATCGAATGGAATCGAATCGAATCGAATGGAATGGAATGGAATGGAATGGAATCGAATGGAATGGAATGGAATGGAATGGAATTCAATGGAATAGAATGGAATGGAATGAAATGGAATGGAATCAACCCGACAAGAATGGAATGGATTGTAATGGAATGGAATGGAATGGAATGGAATGGAATGGAATGGAATGGAATGGAATGGAATGTAATCGAATGGAATGGAATGGAATGGAATGGAATGGAATGGAATGGAATGGAATGGAATGGAATGGAATGGAATCAACCCGAGTAGAACGGAATGGAATGGAATCGAATGGAATCGAATGGAATGCAATGGAATGGAATGGAATGGAATGGAATCGAATGGAATGGAATGGAATGGAATGGAATCGAAATGAATGGAATGGAATGGAATGGAATGGAATGGAATGGAATCGAATGGAATGGAATGGAATGGAATGGAATCAACCCGAGTAGATTGGAATGGATTGGAATGGAATGGAATGGAATGGAATGGAATTCAATGGAAAAAATGAAATGGAATGGAATGGAATGGAACGGAATGAAATGGAATCGAATGGAATGGAATGGAATGGAATGGAATGGAATGGAATGGAATGGAATCGAATGGAATGGAATGGAATGGAATCAACCCGAGAAGATTGGAATGGATTGGAATGGAATGGAATGGAATTGAATGGAATGGAATTCAATGGAAAAAATGAAATGGAATGGAATGGAATGGAATGGAATGGAATGGAATGGAATCAAATGGAATCGAATGGAATCGAATGGAATGGAGTGGAATAGAATGGAATCAACCCGAGTAGAACGGAATGGAAAGGAACGGAACGGAACGGAACGTAACGGAACGGAACGGAACCGAATGGAATGGAGTGAAATGGAATGGAATCGAATGGAATCGAATGGCACCGAATGGAATGGAAAGAAGGGAATGGAATGGAATGGAATGGAATGGAATGGAATGGAATGGAATCAACCCGAGTAGAATGGAATGGATTGGAATGGAATGGAATGGAATGGAATGGAATTCAATAGAATAGAATGGAATGGAATGCAATGGAATGGAATGGAATGGAATCGAATGGAATCGAATGGAATCGAATGGAATGGAGTGGAATAGAATGGAATCAACCTGAATAGAACGGAACGGAACGGAACGGAACGGAACGGAACGGAATGGAATTGAGTGAAATGGAATGGAATCGAATGGAATCGAAAGCAACCGAATGGAATGGAATGGAAGGGAATGGAATGGAATGGAATGGAATGGAATGGAATCAACCCGAGTAGAATGGAATGGATTGGAATGGAATGGAATGGAATGGAATGGAATGGAATGGAATGGAATGGAATGGAATGGAATTCAATGGAATGGAATGGGATGGAATGGAATTCAATGGAATGGAATGGGATGGAATGGAATGGAATGGAATGGAATGAACCCGATTTGAACGGAATGGAATGGAATGGGATGGAATGGAATGGAATGGAATGGAATGGAATGGAATGGAATGGAATGGAATGGAATGGAATGGAATTGATTCGAATGGAATGGAATGGAATGGAATGGAATGGAATGGTATCGAAAGGAATGGAATGGAATGGAATGCAATGGAATGGAATGGAATGGAATGGAATGGAAGGGAATGGAATGGAATGGAATGGAATGGAATCAACCCGAGTAGAATGGAGTGGATTGGAATGGAATGGAATGGAATGGAATGGAATTCAATGGAATAGAATGAAATGGAATGGAATGGAATTGAATGGAATGGAATGGAATAGAATGGAATCGGATGGAATGGAGTGGAATGGAATGGAATGGAATGGAATGGAATGGAAAGGAATCGAATGCAATGGAATGGAATGGAATGGAATGGAATGGAATGGAATGGAATGGAATCAACCCGAGTAGAACGGAATGCAATGGAATGGAATGGAATGGAATGGAACGGAATGGAATGGAATGGAATGGAATGGAATGGAATGGAATGGAATGGAATTCAATGGAATAGAATGGAATGGAATGGAATAGAATGGAATGGAATGGAATGGAATCGAATGGAATGGAATGGAATGGAATGCAATGGAATTGAATGGAATGGAATCAATCCGAGTAGAACGGAATGGATTGGAATGGAAAGGAATGGAATGGAATGGAATGGAATGAATGGAATGGAATGGAACGGAATGGAATGGAATCGAATGGAATCGAATGGAATGGAACGGAATGGAATGGAATGGAATGGAATCGAATGGAATGGAATGGAATGGAATGGAATGGAATGGAATGGAATGGAATGGAATGGAATGGAATGGAATGGAATGGAATGGAATCAACCCGAGTAGAACGGAATGGAATGGAATGGAATGGAATGGAATGGAATGGAATGGAATGGAATGGAATGGAATGGAATCGAATGGAATCGAATGGAATGGAATGGAAGGGAATGGAATGGAATGGAATGGAATGGAATGGAATCAACCCGAGTAGAATGGAATGGATTGGAATGGAATGGAATGGAATGGAATCGAATGGAATCGAATGGAATCGAATGGAAACGAATGGAATGGAATGGAAAGGAATGGAATGGAATGGAATGGAATGGAATGGAATCAACCCGAGTAGAATGGAATGGATTGGAATGGAATGGAATGGAATGGAATGGAATGGAATGGAATGGAATGGAATGGAATCGAATGGAATCGAATGGAATGGAATGGAATGGAATGGAATCAACCCGAGTAGAACGGAATGGAATGGAATGGAATGGAATGGAATGGAATGGAATGGAATGGAACGGAATGGAATGGAATGTAATGGAATGGAATTCAATGGAATAGCATGGAATGGAATGGAACGGAATGGAATGGAATGGAATGGAATCGAATGGAATCGAATGGAATCAAATGGAATGGAATGGAATAGAATGGAATCAACCCGAGTAGAAAGGAATGGAATGGAATGGAATGGAATTGAATGGAATGGAATGGAATGGAATGCAATGAAATGGAAAGGAATGGAATGGAATCGAATGGAATGGACTGGAATGAAATGGAAAGGAATGGAATAGACTGGAATGGAATGGAATGGAATCAACACGAGTAGAATGGAATGGATTGGAATGGAATGGAATGGAATCGAATGGAATCAAATGGAACCGAATGGAATGGAATGGAAGGGAATGGAATGGAATGGAATGGAATCAACCCGAGTACAATGGAATGGATTGGAATGGAATGGAATATAATGTAATGGAATGGAATGGAATCGAATGGAATCGAATGGAATGGAATGGAATGGAATGGAATGGAATCAACCCGAGTAGAATGGAATGGATTGGAATGAATGGAATGGAATGGAATGGAATGGAATGGAATGGAATAGAATGGAATGGAATGGAATGGAATGGAATGGAATGGAATGGAATGGAATGGAATGGAATTTAATGGAATGGAATGGAATTCAATGGAATGGAATGGGATGGAATGGAATGGAATGGAATGGAATGAACCCGATTTGAACGGAATGGAATGGAATGGGATGGAATGGAATGGAATGGAATGGAATGGAATGGAATGGAATTGATTCGAATGGAATGGAATGGAATGGAATGGTATCGAAAGGAATGGAATGGAATGGAATGCAATGGAATGGAATGGAATGGAATGGAATGGAATGGAATGGAATGGAATCAACCCGAGTAGAATGGAGTGGATTGGAATGGAATGGAATGGAATGGAATGGAATGGAATTCAATGGAATAGAATGAATTGGAATGGAATGGAATTGAATGGAATGGAATGGAATAGAATGGAATCGGGTGGAATGGAATGGAATGGAATGGAATGGAATGGAATGGAATGGAATCGAATGGAATGGAATGGAATGGAATGGAATGGAATGGAATGGATTGGAATCAACCCGAGTAGAACGGAATGGATTGGAATGGAAAGGAATGGAATGGAATGGAATGGAATGAATGGAATGGAATGGAATGGAATGGAATCGAATGGAATCGAATGGAATCGAATGGAATGGAACGGAATGGAATGGAATGGAATGGAATGGAATGGAATGGAATGGAATGGAATCGAATCGAATGGAATGGAATGGAATGGAATGGAATGGAATGGAATGGAATGGAATGGAATGGAATCGAATGGAATCGAATGGAACCGAATGGAATGGAATGGAAGGGAATGGAATGGAATGGAATGGAATGGAATGAAATCAACCCGAGTAGAATGGAATGGATTGGAATGGAATGGAATGGAATGGAATGGAATGGAATGGAATGGAATCGAATGGAATCGAATGGAATGGAATGGAATGGAATGGAATCAACCCGAGTAGAACGGAATGGAATGGAATGGAATGGAATGGAATGGAATGGAATGGAATGGAACGGAATGGAATGGAATGGAATGGAATGGAATTCAATGGAATAGAATGGAATGGAATGGAATGGAATGGAATGGAATGGAATCGAATGGAATCGAATGGAATCGAATGGAATGGAATGGAATAGAATGGAATCAACCCGAGTAGAAAGGAATGGAATGGAATGGAATGGAATGGAATGGAATGGAATGGAGTGCAATGAAATGGAAAGGAATGGAATGGAATCGAATGGAATGGACTGGAATGAAATGGAAAGGAATGGAATAGACTGGAATGGAATGGAATGGAATCAACACGAGTAGAATGGAATGGATTGGAATGGAATGGAATGGAATCGAATGGAATCAAATGGAACCGAATGGAATGGAATGGAAGGGAATGGAATGGAATGGAATGGAATGGAATGGAATCAACCCGAGTAGAATGGAATGGATTGGAATGGAATGGAATATAATGTAATGGAATGGAATGGAATCGAATGGAATGGAATGGAATGGAATGGAATGGAATGGAATGGAATGGAATGGAATGGAATCAACCCGAGTAGAACGGAATGGAATGGAATGGAATGGAATGGAATGGAATGGAATGGAATGGAATGGAATGGAATTCTATGGAATGGAATGGAATGGAATGGATTGGAATGGAATCAACACGAGTAGAACGGAATGGAAAGGAATGGAATGGAATGGAATGGAATGGAATGGAATGGAATGTAATGTAATGGAATGGAATCGAATGGAATCGAATGGAATCGAATGGAATGGAACGGAATGGAATGGAATCGAATGGAATGGAACGGAATGGAATGGAATGGAATGGAATGGAATGGAATGGAATGGAATGGAATGGAATGGAATTCAATGGAATAGAATGGAATGGAATGAAATGGAATGGAATCAACCTGACAAGAATGGAATGGATTGTAATGGAATGGAATGGAATGGAATGGAATGGAATGGAATGGAATGTATTCGAATGGAATGGAATGGAATGGAATGGAATGGAATGGAATGGAATGGAATGGAATGGAATGGAATGGAATCAACCCGAGTAGAACGGAATGGAATGGAATCGAATGGAATCGAATGGAATGCAATGGAATGGAATGGAATGGAATGGAATCGAATGGAATGGAATGGAATGGAATGGAATCGAATGGAATCGAATGGAATGGAATGGAATGGAATGGAATGGAATCGAATGGAATGGAATGGAATGGAATGGAATCAACCCGAGTAGATTGGAATGGATTGGAATGGAATGGAATGGAATGGAATGGAATTCAATGGAAAAAATGAAATGGAATGGAATGGAATGGAATGGAATGGAATGGAATGGAATGGAATCGAATCGAATGGAATGGAAAGGAATGGAATCAACCCGAGAAGATTGGAATGGATTGGAATGGAATGGAATGGAATGGAATGGAATGGAATTCAATGGAAAAAATGAAATGGAATGGAATGGAATGGAATGGAATGGAATGGAATCGAATGGAATCGAATGGAATCGAATGGAATGGAGTGGAATAGAATGGAATCAACCCGAGTAGAACGGAATGGAATGGAATGGAACGGAAAGGAACGGAACGGAACGGAACGGAACCGAATGGAATGGAGTGAAATGGAATGGAATCGAATGGAATCGAATGGCACCGAATGGAATGGAAAGAAGGAAATGGAATGGAATGGAATGGAATGGAATGGAATGGAATGGAATGGAATCAACCCGAGTAGAATGGAATGGATTGGAATGGAATGGAATGGAATGGAATGGAATTCAATAGAATAGAATGGAATGGAATGGAATGGAATGGAATGGAATGGAATGGAATGGAATGGAATGGAATCGAATGGAATCGAATGGAATCGAATGGAATGGCGTGGAATAGAATGGAATCAACCTGAATAGAACGGAACGGAACGGAACGGAACGGAACGGAATGGAATTGAGTGAAATGGAATGGAATCGAATGGAATTGAAAGGAACCGAATGGAATGGAATGGAAGGGAATGGAATGGAATGGAATGGAATGGAATGGAATGGAATCAAACCGAGTAGAATGGAATGGATTGGAATGGAATGGAATGGAATTGATTCGAGTGGAATGGAATGGAATGGAATGGAATGGAATGGTATCGAAAGAAATGGAATGGAATGGAATGCAATGGAATGGAATGGAATGGAATGGAATGGAATGGAATTGAATGGAATGGAATGGAATCAACACGAGTAGAATGGAGTGGATTGGAATGGAATGGAATGGAATGGAATGGAATTCAATGGAATAGAATGAAATGGAATGGAATGGAATTGAATGGAATGGAATGGAATAGAATTGAATCGGATGGAATGGAGTGGAATGGAATGGAATGGAATGGAATGGAATGGAATGGAATGGAATCGAATGGAATGGAATGGAATGGAATGGAACGGAATGGAATGGAATGGAATCAACCCGAGTAGAACGGAATGGAATGGAATGGAATGGAATGGAATGGAATGGAATGGAATGGAATGGAATGGAATGGAATGGAATGGAATGGAATTCAATGGAATAGAATGGAATGGAATGGAATAGAATGGAATGGAATGGAATTGAATCGAATGGAATGGAATGGAATGGAATGCAATGGAATGGAATGGAATGGAATCAATCCGAGTAGAACGGAATGGATTGGAATGGAAAGGAATGGAATGGAATGGAATGGAATGAATGGAATGGAATGGAATGGAATGGAATCGAATGGAATCGAATGGAATCGAATGGAATGGAACGGAATGGAATGGAATGGAATGGAATCGAATGGAATGGAATGGAATGGAATGGAATGGAATGCAATGGAATGAAATCAATCCGAGTAGAACGGAATGCAATGGAATGGAATGGAATGGAATGGAATGGAATGGAATGGAATGGAATTCAATGGAATATAATGGAATGGAATCGAATGGAATCGAATGGAATCGAATGGAATGGAATGGAAGGGAATGGAATGGAATGGAATGGAATGGAATGGAATCAACCAGAGTAGAATGGAATGGATTGGAATGGAATGGAATGGAATGGAATGGAATCGAATGGAATCGAATGGAACCCAATGGAATGGAATGGAAGGGAATGGAATGGAATGGAATGGAATGGAATGGAATCAACCCGAGTAGAATGGAATGGATTGGAATGGAATGGAATGGAATGGAATGGAATGGAATGGAATGGAATCGAATGGAATCGAATGGAATGGAATGGAATGGAATGGAATCAACCCGAGTAGAACGGAATGGAATGGAATGGAATGGAATGGAATGGAATGGAATGGATGGAATGGAACGGAATGGAATGGAATGGAATGGAATGGAATTCAATGGAATAGAATGGAATGGAATGGAATGGAATGGAATGGAATGGAATGGAATCGAATGGAATCGAATGGAATCGAATGGAATGGAATGGAATAGAATGGAATCAACCCGAGTAGAAAGGAATGGAATGGAATGGAATGGAATGGAATGGAATGGAATGGAATGCAATGAAATGGAAAGGAATGGAATGGAATCGAATGGAATGGACTGGAATGAAATGGAAAGGAATGGAATAGACTGGAATGGAATGGAATGGAATGGATTGGAATGTAATGGAATGGAATGGAATGGAATGGAATCGAATGGAATCGAATGGAATCGAATGGAATCGAATGGAATCGAATGGAATCGAATGGAATGGAATGGAAGGGAATGGAATGGAATGGAATGGAATGGAATGGAATGGAATCAACCCGAGTAGAATGGAATGGATTGGAATGGAATGGAATGGAATGGAATGGAATGGAATCGAATGGAATCGAATGGAACCGAATGGAATGGAATGGAAGGGAATGGAATGGAATGGAATGGAATGGAATGGAATCAACCCGAGTAGAATGGAATGGGTTGGAATGGAATGGAATGGAATGGAATGGAATGGAATGGAATGGAATGGAATGGAATCGAATGGAATGGAATGGAATGGAATGGAATGGAATGGAATGGAATCAACCCGAGTAGAACGGAATGGAATGGAATGGAATGGAATGGAATGGAATGGAATGGAATGGAATGGAACGGAATGGAATGGAATGGAATGGAATGGAATTCAATGGAATAGAATGGAATGGAATGGAATGGAATGGAATGGAATGGAATCAACCTGACAAGAATGGAATGGATTGTAATGGAATGGAATGGAATGGAATGGAATGGAATGGAATGGAATGTATTCGAATGGAATGGAATGGAATGGAATGGAATGGAATGGAATGGAATGGAATGGAATGGAATCAACCCGAGTAGAACGGAATGGAATGGAATCGAATGGAATCGAATGGAATGCAATGGAATGGAATGGAATGGAATGGAATCGAATGGAATGGAATGGAATGGAATGGAATCGAATGGAATCGAATGGAATGGAATGGAATGGAATGGAATGGAATCGAATGGAATGGAATGGAATGGAATGGAATCAACCCGAGTAGATTGGAATGGATTGGAATGGAATGGAATGGAATGGAATGGAATTCAATGGAAAAAATGAAATGGAATGGAATGGAATGGAATGGAATGGAATGGAATGGAATCGAATCGAATGGAATGGAAAGGAATGGAATCAACCCGAGAAGATTGGAATGGATTGGAATGGAATGGAATGGAATGGAATGGAATGGAATTCAATGGAAAAAATGAAATGGAATGGAATGGAATGGAATGGAATGGAATGGAATCGAATGGAATCGAATGGAATCGAATGGAATGGAGTGGAATAGAATGGAATCAACCCGAGTAGAACGGAATGGAATGGAATGGAACGGAAAGGAACGGAACGGAACGGAACGGAACGGAACCGAATGGAATGGAGTGAAATGGAATGGAATCGAATGGAATCGAATGGCACCGAATGGAATGGAAAGAAGGAAATGGAATGGAATGGAATGGAATGGAATGGAATGGAATGGAATGCAATCAACCCGAGTAGAATGGAATGGATTGGAATGGAATGGAATGGAATGGAATGGAATTCAATAGAATAGAATGGAATGGAATGGAATGGAATGGAATGGAATGGAATGGAATGGAATGGAATCGAATGGAATCGAATGGAATCGAATGGAATGGCGTGGAATAGAATGGAATCAACCTGAATAGAACGGAACGGAACGGAACGGAACGGAACGGAATGGAATTGAGTGAAATGGAATGGAATCGAATGGAATTGAAAGGAACCGAATGGAATGGAATGGAAGGGAATGGAATGGAATGGAATGGAATGGAATGGAATGGAATCAAACCGAGTAGAATGGAATGGATTGGAATGGAATGGAATGGAATTGATTCGAATGGAATGGAATGGAATGGAATGGAATGGAATGGTATCGAAAGGAATGGAATGGAATGGAATGCAATGGAATGGAATGGAATGGAATGGAATGGAATGGAATTGAATGGAATGGAATGGAATCAACACGAGTAGAATGGAGTGGATTGGAATGGAATGGAATGGAATGGAATGGAATTCAATGGAATAGAATGAAATGGAATGGAATGGAATTGAATGGAATGGAATGGAATAGAATTGAATCGGATGGAATGGAGTGGAATGGAATGGAATGGAATGGAATGGAATGGAATGGAATGGAATGGAATCGAATGGAATGGAATGGAATGGAATGGAACGGAATGGAATGGAATGGAATCAACCCGAGTAGAACGGAATGGAATGGAATGGAATGGAATGGAATGGAATGGAATGGAATGGAATGGAATGGAATGGAATGGAATTCAATGGAATAGAATGGAATGGAATGGAATAGAATGGAATGGAATGGAATTGAATCGAATGGAATGGAATGCAATGGAATGGAATGGAATGGAATCAATCCGAGTAGAACGGAATGGATTGGAATGGAAAGGAATGGAATGGAATGGAATGGAATGAATGGAATGGAATGGAATGGAATGGAATCGAATGGAATCGAATGGAATCGAATGGAATGGAACGGAATGGAATGGAATGGAATGGAATCGAATGGAATGGAATGGAATGGAATGGAATGGAATGCAATGGAATGAAATCAATCCGAGTAGAACGGAATGCAATGGAATGGAATGGAATGGAATGGAATGGAATGGAATGGAATTCAATGGAATATAATGGAATGGAATCGAATGGAATCGAATGGAATCGAATGGAATGGAATGGAAGGGAATGGAATGGAATGGAATGGAATGGAATGGAATCAACCAGAGTAGAATGGAATGGATTGGAATGGAATGGAATGGAATGGAATGGAATCGAATGGAATCGAATGGAACCCAATGGAATGGAATGGAAGGGAATGGAATGGAATGGAATGGAATGGAATGGAATCAACCCGAGTAGAATGGAATGGATTGGAATGGAATGGAATGGAATGGAATGGAATGGAATGGAATGGAATGGAATCGAATGGAATGGAATGGAATGGAATGGAATGGAATGGAATCAACCCGAGTAGAACGGAATGGAATGGAATGGAATGGAATGGAATGGAATGGAATGGAATGGAATGCAATGGAACGGAATGGAATGGAATGGAATGGAATGGAATTCAATGGAATAGAATGGAATGGAATGGAATGGAATGGAATGGAATGGAATCGAATGGAATCGAATGGAATGGAATGGAATAGAATGGAATCAACCCGAGTAGAAAGGAATGGAATGGAATGGAATGGAATGGAATGGAATGGAATGGAATGCAATGAAATGGAAAGGAATGGAATGGAATCGAATGGAATGGACTGGAATGAAATGGAAAGGAATGGAATAGACTGGAATGGAATGGAATGGAATCAACACGAGTAGAATGGAATGGATTGGAATGGAATGGAATGGAATCGAATGGAATCAAATGGAACCGAATGGAATGGAATGGAAGGGAATGGAATGGAATGGAATGGAATGGAATGGAATCAACCCGAGTACAATGGAATGGATTGGAATGGAATGGAATATAATGTAATGGAATGGAATGGAATCGAATGGAATCGAATGGAATGGAATGGAATGGAATGGAATGGAATGGAATGGAATGGAATGGAATCAACCCGAGTAGAACGGAATGGAATGGAATGGAATGGAATGGAATGGAATGGAATGGAATGGAATGGAATGGCATGGAATGGAATGGAATTCTATGGAATGGAATGGAATGGAATGGAATGGAATGGAATGGAATGGATTGGAATGGAATCAACACGAGTAGAACGGAATGGAAAGGAATGGAATGGAATGGAATGGAATGGAATGGAATGGAATGGAATGGAATGGAATGGAATCGAATGGAATCGAATGGAATCGAATGGAATGGAATGGAATGGAATGGAATCGAATGGAATGGAACGGAATGGAATGGAATGGAATGGAATGGAATGGAATGGAATGGAATGGAATGGAATTCAATGGAATAGAATGGAATGGAATGAAATGGAATGGAATCAACCTGACAAGAATGGAATGGATTGTAATGGAATGGAATGGAATGGAATGGAATGGAATGGAATGGAATGGAATGGAATGTATTCGAATGGAATGGAATGGAATGGAATGGAATGGAATGGAATGGAATGGAATGGAATGGAATGGAATGGAATGGAATCAACCCGAGTAGAACGGAATGGAATGGAATCGAATGGAATCGAAAGGAATGCAATGGAATGGAATGGAATGGAATGTAATCGATTGGAATGGAATGGAATGGAATGGAATCGAATGGAATCGAATGGAATGGAATGGAATGGAATGGAATGGAATCGAATGGAATGGAATGGAATGGAATGGAATCAACCCGAGTAGATTGGAATGGATTGGAATGGAATGGAATGGAATGGAATGGAATTCAATGGAAAAAATGAAATGGAATGGAATGGAATGGAATGGAATGGAATGGAATGGAATCGAATGGAATGGAATGGAATGGAATGGAATGGAATGGAATGGAATCGAATCGAATGGAATGGAAAGGAATGGAATCAACCCGAGAAGATTGGAATGGATTGGAATGGAATGGAATGGAATGGAATGGAATGGAATGGAATTCAATGGAAAAAATGAAATGGAATGGAATGGAATGGAATGGAATGGAATCGAATGGAATCGAATGGAATCGAATGGAATGGAGTGGAATAGAATGGAATCAACCCGAGTAGAACGGAATGGAATGGAATGGAACGGAACGGAACGGAACGGAACGAACGGAACGGAACCGAATGGAATGGAGTGAAATGGAATGGAATCGAATGGAATCGAATGGCACCGAATGGAATGGAAAGAAGGGAATGGAATGGAATGGAATGGAATGGAATGGAATGGAATGGAATGGAATCAACACGAGTAGAATGGAATGGATTGGAATGGAATGGAATGGAATGGAATGGAATTCAATAGAATAGAATGGAATGGAATGGAATGGAATGGAATGGAATGGAATGGAATGGAATCGAATGGAATCGAATGGAATCGAATGGAATGGCGTGGAATAGAATGGAATCAACCTGAATAGAACGGAACGGAACGGAACGGAACTGAAGGGAATGGAATTGAGTGAAATGGAATGGAATCCAATGGAATTGAAAGGAACCGAATGGAATGGAATGGAAGGGAATGGAATGGAATGGAATGGAATGGAATGGAATCAACCCGAGTAGAATGGAATGGATTGGAATGGAATGGAATGGAATTGATTCGAATGGAATGGAATGGAATGGAATGGAATGGAATGGTATCGAAAGGAATGGAATGGAATGGAATGCAATGGAATGGAATGGAATGGAATGGAATGGAATGGAATAGAATGGAATGGAATGGAATCAACCCGAGTAGAATGGAGTGGATTGGAATGGAATGGAATGGAATGGAATGGAATTCAATGGAATAGAATGAAGTGGAATGGAATGGAATTGAATGGAATGGAATGGAATAGAATTGAATCGGATGGAATGGAGTGGAATGGAATGGAATGGAATGGAATGGAATGGAATGGAATGGAATCGAATGGAATGGAATGGAATGGAATGGAACGGAATGGAATGGAATGGAATCAACAGGAGTAGAACGGAATGCAATGGAATGGAATGGAATGGAATGGAATGGAATGGAATGGAATGGAATGGAATGGAATGGAATTCAATGGAATAGAATGGAATGGAATGGAATAGAATGGAATGGAATGGAATTGAATCGAATGGAATGGAATGGAATGGAATGCAATGGAATGGAATGGAATGGAATCAATCCGAGTAGAACGGAATGGATTGGAATGGAAAGGAATGGAATGGAATGGAATGGAATGAATGGAATGGAATGGAATGGAATGGAATCGAATGGAATCGAATGGAATCGAATGGAATAGAACGGAATGGAATGGAATGGAATGGAATCGAATGGAATGGAATGGAATGGAATGGAATGGAATGCAATGGAATGAAATCAATCCGAGTAGAACGGAATGCAATGGAATGGAATGGAATGGAATGGAATGGAATGGAATGGAATGGAATTCAATGGAATATAATGGAATGGAATGGAATGGAATGGAATGGAATGGAATGGAATGGAATGGATTGGAATGTAATGGAATGGAATGGAATGGAATCGAATGGAATCGAATGGAATCGAATGGAATGGAATGGAAGGGAATGGAATGGAATGGAATGGAATGGAATGGAATCAACCCGAGTAGAATGGAATGGATTGGAATGGAATGGAATGGAATGGAATGGACTGGAATGGAATGGAATGGAATCGAATGGAATCGAATGGAATGGAATGGAAGGGAATGGAATGGAATGGAATGGAATGGAATGGAATCAACCCGAGTAAAATGGAATGGATTGGAATGGAATGGAATGGAATGGAATGGAATGGAATGGAATGGAATGGAATCGAATGGAATCGAATGGAATCGAATGGAATGGAATGGAATGGAATGGAATCAACCCGAGTAGAACGGAATGGAATGGAATGGAATGGAATGGAATGGAATGGAATGGAATGGAATGGAACGGAATGGAATGGAATGGAATGGAATGGAATTCAATGGAATAGAATGGAATGGAATGGAATGGAATGGAATGGAATGGAATCGAGTGGAATCGAATGGAATCGAATGGAATGGAATGGAATAGAATGGAATCAACCCGAGTAGAAAGGAATGGAATGGAATGGAATGGAATGGAATGGAATGGAATGGAATGGAATGGAATGCACTGAAATGGAAAGGAATGGAATGGAATCGAATGGAATGGACTGGAATGAAATGGAAAGGAATGGAATAGACTGGAATGGAATGGAATGGAATCAACACGAGTAGAATGGAATGGATTGGAATGGAATGGAATGGAATCGAATGGAATCAAATGGAACCGAATGGAATGGAATGGAAGGGAATGGAATGGAATGGAATGGAATGGAATGGAATCAACCCGAGTACAATGGAATGGATTGGAATGGAATGGAATATAATGTAATGGAATGGAATGGAATCGAATGGAATCGAATGGAATGGAATGGAATCAACCCGAGTAGAACGGAATGGAATGGAATGGAATGGAATGGAATGGAATGGAATGGAATGGAATGGAATGGAATGGAATGGAATTCTATGGAATGGAATGGAATGGAATGGAATTCTATGGAATGGAATGGAATGGAATGGAATGGAATGGAATCAACCCGAGTAGAACGGAATGGAATGGAATGGAATGGAATGGAATGGAATGGAATGGAATGGAATGGAATGGAATGGAATTCTATGGAATGGAATGGAATGGAATGGAATTCTATGGAATGGAATGGAATGGAATGGAATTCTATGGAATGGAATGGAATGGAATGGAATGGAATGGAATGGAATCAACCCGAGTAGAACGGAATGGAATGGAATGGAATGGAATGGAATGGAATGGAATGGAATGGAATGCATTGGAATGGAATGGAATGGAATGGAATGGAATGGAATGGAATCAAACCGAGTAGAATGGAATGGATTGGAATGGAATGGAATGGAATTGATTCGAATGGAATGGAATGGAATGGAATGGAATGGAATGGTATCGAAAGGAATGGAATGGAATGGAATGCAATGGAATGGAATGGAATGGAATGGAATCGAATGGAATTGAATGGAATGGAATGGAATCAACCCGAGTAGAATGGAGTGGATTGGAATGGAATGGAATGGAATGGAATGGAATTCAATGGAATAGAATGAAATGGAATGGAATGGAATTGAATGGAATGGAATGGAATAGAATTGAATCGGATGGAATGGAGTGGAATGGAATGGAATGGAATGGAATGGAATGGAATGGAATGGAATCGAATGGAATGGAATGGAATGGAATGGAACGGAATGGAATGGAATGGAATCAACCCGAGTAGAACGGAATGGAATGGAATGGAATGGAATGGAATGGAATGGAATGGAATGGAATGGAATGGAATGGAATTCAATGGAATAGAATGGAATGGAATGGAATAGAATGGAATGGAATGGAATTGAATCGAATGGAATGGAATGGAATGGAATGCAATGGAATGGAATGGAATGGAATCAATCCGAGTAGAACGGAATGGATTGGAATGGAAAGGAATGGAATGGAATGGAATGGAATGAATGGAATGGAATGGAATGGAATGGAATGGAATGGAATCGAATGGAATGGAATGGAATGGAATGGAATGGAATGCAATGGAATGAAATCAATCCGAGTAGAACGGAATGCAATGGAATGGAATAGAATGGAATGGAATGGAATGGAATGGATTGGAATGGAATGGAATGGAATGGAATGGAATCGAATGGAATCGAATGGAATCGAATGCAATGGAATGGAAGGGAATGGAATGGAATGGAATGGAATGGAATGGAATCAACCCGAGTAGAATGGAATGGATTGGAATGGAATGGAATGGAATGGAATGGAATGGAATCGAATGGAATCGAATGGAACCGAATGGAATGGAATGGAAGGGAATGGAATGGAATGGAATGGAATGGAATGGAATCAACCCGAGTAGAATGGAATGGATTGGAATGGAATGGAATGGAATGGAATGGAATGGAATGGAATGGAATGGAATGGAATGGAATCCAATGGAATCGAATGGAATGGAATGGAATGGAATGGAATCAACCCGAGTAGAACGGAATGGAATGGAATGGAATGGAATGGAATGGAATGGAATGGAATGGAATGGAACGGAATGGAATGGAATGGAATGGAATGGAATTCAATGGAATAGAATGGAATGGAATGGAATGGAATGGAATGGAATCGAATGGAATCGAATGGAATCGAATGGAATGGAATGGAATAGAATGGAATCAACCCGAGTAGAAAGGAATGGAATGGAATGGAATGGAATGGAATGGAATGGAATGGAATGGAATGCAATGAAATGGAAAGGAATGGAATGGAATCGAATGGAATGGACTGGAATGAAATGGAAAGGAATGGAATAGACTGGAATGGAATGGAATGGAATCAACACGAGTAGAATGGAATGGATTGGAATGGAATGGAATGGAATCGAATGGAATCAAATGGAACCGAATGGAATGGAATGGAAGGGAATGGAATGGAATGGAATGGAATGGAATCAACCCGAGTACAATGGAATGGATTGGAATGGAATGGAATATAATGTAATGGAATGGAATGGAATCGAATGGAATGGAATGGAATGGAATGGAATGGAATGGAATGGAATGGAATGGAATGGAATGGAATCAACCCGAGTAGAACGGAATGGAATGGAATGGAATGGAATGGAATGGAATGGAATGGAATGGAATGGAATGGAATGGAATGGAATGGAATTCTATGGAATGGAATGGAATGGAATGTAATGGAATGGAATGGAATGGATTGGAATGGAATCAACACGAGTAGAACGGAATGGAAAGGAATGGAATGGAATGGAATGGAATGGAATGGAATGGAATGGAATGGAATGGAATGGAATGGAATCGAATGGAATCGAATGGAATCGAATGGAATGGAATGGAATGGAATGGAATGGAATGGAATCGAATGGAATGGAACGGAATGGAATGGAATGGAATGGAATGGAATGGAATGGAATGGAATGGAATGGAATGGAATTCAATGGAATAGAATGGAATGGAATGAAATGGAATGGAATCAACCTGACAAGAATGGAATGGATTGTAATGGAATGGAATGGAATGGAATGGAATGGAATGGAATGGAATGGAATGGAATGGAATGTATTCGAATGGAATGGAATGGAATGGAATGGAATGGAATGGAATGGAATGGAATGGAATGGAATGGAATGGAATCAACCCGAGTAGAACGGAATGGAATGGAATCGAATGGAATCGAATGGAATGCAATGGAATGGAATGGAATGGAATGTAATCGAATGGAATGGAATGGAATGGAATGGAATCGAATGGAATCGAATGGAATGGAATGGAATGGAATGGAATGGAATCGAATGGAATGGAATGGAATGGAATGGAATCATCCCGAGTAGATTGGAATGGATTAGAATGGAATGGAATGGAATGGAATGGAATTCAATGGAAAAAATGAAATGGAATGGAATGGAATGGAATGGAATGGAATGGAATGGAATCGAATGGAATGGAATGGAATGGAATGGAATGGATTGGAATGGAATCGAATCGAATGGAATGGAAAGGAATGGAATCAACCCGAGAAGATTGGAATGGATTGGAATGGAATGGAATGGAATGGAATGGAATTCAATGAAAAAATGAAATGGAAAGGAATGGAATGGAATGGAATGGAATCGAATGGAATCGAATGGAATCGAATGGAATGGAGTGGAATAGAATGGAATCAACCCGAGTAGAACGGAATGGAATGGAATGGAACGGAACGGAACGGAACGGAACGGAACGGAACGGAACGGAACGGAACGGAACGGAACCGAATCGAATGGAGTGAAATGGAATGGAATCGAATGGAATCGAATGGCACCGAATGGAATGGAAAGAAGGGAATGGAATGGAATGGAATGGAATGGAATGGAATGGAATGGAATGGAATGGAATCAACCCGAGTAGAATGGAATGGATTGGAATGGAATGGAATGGAATGGAATGGATTTCAATAGAATAGAATGGAATGGAATGGAATGGAATGGAATGGAATGGAATGGAATGGAATGGAATCGAATGGAATCGAATGGAATCGAATGGAATGGCGTGGAATAGAATGGAATCAACCTGAATAGAACGGAACGGAACGGAACGGAACTGAAGGGAATGGAATTGAGTGAAATGGAATGGAATCCAATGGAATTGAAAGGAACCGAATGGAATGGAATGGAAGGGAATGGAATGGAATGGAATGGAATGGAATGGAATCAACCCGAGTAGAATGGAATGGATTGGAATGGAATGGAATGGAATTGATTCGAATGGAATGGAATGGAATGGAATGGAATGGAATGGTATCGAAAGGAATGGAATGGAATGGAATGCAATGGAATGGAATGGAATGGAATGGAATTGAATGGAATGGAATGGAATCAACCCGAGTAGAATGGAGTGGATTGGAATGGAATGGAATGGAACGGAATGGAATTCAATGGAATAGAATGAAATGGAATGGAATGGAATTGAATGGAATGGAATGGAATAGAATTGAATCGGATGGAATGGAGTGGAATGGAATGGAATGGAATGGAATGGAATGGAATGGAATGGAATCGAATGGAATGGAATGGAATGGAATGGAACGGAATGGAATGGAATGGAATCAACCCGAGTAGAACGGAATGGAATGGAATGGAATGGAATGGAATGGAATGGAATGGAATGGAATGGAATGGAATGGAATTCAATGGAATAGAATGGAATGGAATGGAATAGAATGGAATGGAATGGAATTGAATCGAATGGAATGGAATGGAATGGAATGCAATGGAATGGAATGGAATGGAATCAATCCGAGTAGAACGGAATGGATTGGAATGGAAAGGAATGGAATGGAATGGAATGGAATGAATGGAATGGAATGGAATGGAATGGAATCGAATGGAATCGAATGGAATCGAATGGAATGGAACGGAATGGAATGGAATGGAATGGAATCGAATGGAATGGAATGGAATGGAATGGAATGGAATGCAATGGAATGAAATCAATCCGAGTAGAACGGAATGCAATGGAATGGAATGGAATGGAATGGAATGGAATGGAATGGAATGGAATTCAATGGAATATAATGGAATGGAATGGAATGGAATGGAATGGAATGGAATGGAATGGAATGGATTGGAATGTAATGGAATGGAATGGAATGGAATCGAATGGAATCGAATGGAATCGAATGGAATGGAATGGAAGGGAATGGAATGGAATGGAATGGAATGGAATGGAATCAACCCGAGTAGAATGGAATGGATTGGAATGGAATGGAATGGAATGGAATGGAATGGAATGGAATGGAATCGAATGGAATCGAATGGAATGGAATGGAAGGGAATGGAATGGAATGGAATGGAATGGAATGGAATCAACCCGAGTAAAATGGAATGGATTGGAATGGAATGGAATGGAATGGAATGGAATGGAATCGAATGGAATCGAATGGAATCGAATGGAATGGAATGGAATGGAATGGAATCAACCCGAGTAGAACGGAATGGAATGGAATGGAATGGAATGGAATGGAATGGAACGGAATGGAATGGAATGGAATGGAATGGAATTCAATGGAATAGAATGGAATGGAATGGAATGGAATGGAATGGAATGGAATCGAATGGAATCGAATGGAATCGAATGGAATGGAATGGAATAGAATGGAATCAACCCGAGTAGAAAGGAATGGAATGGAATGGAATGGAATGGAATGGAATGGAATGGAACGGAATGCAATGAAATGGAAAGGAATGGAATGGAATCGAATGGAATGGACTGGAATGAAATGGAAAGGAATGGAATAGACTGGAATGGAATGGAATGGAATCAACACGAGTAGAATGGAATGGATTGGAATGGAATGGAATGGAATCGAATGGAATCAAATGGAACCGAATGGAATGGAATGGAAGGGAATGGAATGGAATGGAATGGAATGGAATCCAATGGAATCGAATGGAATGGAATGGAATGGAATGGAATGGAATGGAATGGAATGGAATCAACCCGAGTAGAACGGAATGGAATGGAATGGAATGGAATGGAATGGAATGGAATGGAATGGAATGGAATGGAATGGAATTCTATGGAATGGAATGGAATGGAATGGAATTCTATGGAATGGAATGGAATGGAATGGAATTCTATGGAATGGAATGGAATGGAATGGAATGGAATGGAATGGAATCAACCCGAGTAGAACGGAATGGAATGGAATGGAATGGAATGGAATGGAATGGAATGGAATGGAATGGAATGGAATGGAATGGAATGGAATGGAGTGGAGTGGAGTGGAGTGGAGTGGAATGGAATGGAATGGAATGGAATGCAATGGAATTCAATGGAATAGAAAGGAATGGAATGGAAGGGAATGGAATCAACTCGAGCAGAAAGGAATGGAATGGAATGGAATGGAATGGAATGGAATGGAATGCAATGAAATGGAATGGAATGGAATGGAATCGAATTGAATGGACAGGAATGAAATGGAATGGAATGGAATGGAATGGAATGGAATGGAATGGAATGGAATGGAATGGAATGGAATCAACCCGAGTAGAATGGAATGGATTGGAATGGAATGGAATGGAATGGAATCGAATGGAATGGAAAGGAATCGAATGGAATGGAAAGGAATGGAATGGACGCGAGTAGAACGGAATGGAATGGAATGGAATGGAATGGAATGGAATGGAATGGAATGGAATGGAATGGAATGAACCCGAGTAGAACGGAATGGAATGGAATGGAATGGAATGGAATGGAATGGAATGGAATGGAATTTAATGGAATGGAATGGAAAGGAATGGAATGGAATGGAATCAACCCGAGTAGAATGGAATGGGTAGGAATGGAATGGAATGGAATGAAACGTAATTCAATAGAATAGAATGGAAGGGAATGGAAAGGAATGGAATGGAATGTAATGGAATGGAATGGAATCGAATGGAATCGAATGGAATCGAACGGAATGGAGTGGAATAGAATGGAATCAACCGGAATAGAACGGAACGGAACGGAACGGAACGGAACGGAATGGAATGGAGTGAAATGGAATGGAATAAAATGGAATCGAATGGAACCGAATGGAATGGAATGGAAGGGAATGGAATGCAGTGGAATGGAATGGAATGGAATGGAATCAACCCGAGTAGAATGGAATGGACTGGAATGGAATGGAATGGAATGGAATGGAATGGAATGGAATGGAATCAACCCGAGTAGAATGGAATGGAATGGAATGGAATGGAATGGAATGGAATGGAATGGAATGGAATGGAATTCAATGGAATGGAATTCAATGGTATAGAATGGAATGGAATGGAATGGAATGGAATGGAATGAACCCGAGTAGAACGGAATGGAATGGAATGGAATTGAATGGAATGGAATGGAATGGAATGGAATGGAATCGAATGGAATCGAATGGAATGGAATGGAATGGAATGGAATGGAATGGAATCGAATGGAATGGAATGGAATGGAATCGAATCGAATGGAATGAAATTGAATGGAATGGAATGGAATGGAATGGAATGGAATGGAATGGAATGGAATGGAATGGAATGGAATGGAATCAACCCGAGTAGATTGGAATGGATTGGAATGGAATGAAATGGAATGGAATGGAATTCAATGGAAAAAATGAAATGGAATGGAATGGAATGGAATGGAATGGAATAGAATCGAATGGAATCGAATGGAATCGAATGGAATGGAGTTGAATAGAATGGAATCAACCCGAGTAGAATGGAATGGAATGGAACGGAACGGAACGGAACGGAACGGAACGGAACGGAATGGAGTGAAATGGAATGGAATCGAATGGAATCGAACGGAACCGAATGGAATGGAAAGAAGGGAACGGAATGGAATGGAATGGAATGGAATGGAATGGAATAAACCCGAGTAGAATGGAATGGATTGGAATGGAATGGAATGGAATGGAATGGAATGGAATGGAATTCAATAGAATAGAATGGAATGGAATGGAATGGAATGGAATGGAATGGAATGGAATCGAATCGAATGGAATCGAATGGAATCGAATGGAATGGAGTGGAATAGAATGGAATCAACCCGAATAGAACGGAACGGAACGGAACGGAACGGAACGGAATGGAATGGAGTGAAATGGAATGGAATCGAATGGAATCGAAAGGAACCGAATGGAATGGAATGGAATTGAATGGAATGGAATGGATTGGAGTCAACACGAGTAGAATGGAATGGATTGGAATGGAATGGAATGGAATCAAATGCAATGCAATGGAATGGAATGCAATGGAATGGAATGGAACGGAATGGACCCGAGTAGAACGGAATGGAATGGAATGGAATGGAATGGAATGGAATGAACCGGAGTAGAACGGAATGGAATGGAATGGAATGGAATGGAATGGAATGGAATCGAAAGGAATGGAATGGAATGGAATGGAATGGAATGGAATGGAATGGAATTTAATCGAATGGAATCGAATGGAATGGAATTGAACGAAATGGAATCGAATGGAATGGAAAGGAATGGAATGGAATGGAATGGAATGGAATGGAATGGAATGGAATGGAATGGAATGGAATAGAATGGAATGGAATGGAATCAACACGAGTAGAATGGAATGGATTGGAATGGAATGGAATGGAATGGAATGGAATGGAATGGAATCGAATGGATTGGAATAGAATGAAATGGAATGGAATGGAATGGAATAGAATGGAATGGAATGGAATGGAATGGAATCGAATGGAATCGAATGGAATCGAATGGAATGGAGTGGAAGAGAATGGAATCAACTCGAGTAGAACGGAATGGAATGGAACGGAATGGAACGGAACGGAACAGAATGGAACGGAACAGAATGGAAAGAAGTGAAATGGAATGGAATCGAATGGAATCGAATGGAACCGAATGGAATGGAATGGAACGGAATGGAATGGAATGAACTGGAATGGAATGGAATCAACCCTAGTAGAATGTAATGGATTGGAATGGAATGGAATGGAATGGAATGGAATGGAATGGAATGGAATCGAATGGAATCGAATGGAATGGAATGGAATGGAATGGAATGGAATCAACCCGAGTAGAAGGGAATGGAATGGAATGGAATGGAATGGAATGGAATGGAATGGAATGGAATGGAATGGAAAGGAATGGAATGGAATGGAATTCAATGGAATGGAATGGAATGCAATGGAATGGAATGGAATTGAATGGAATGGAATGGAATCGAATGGAATTGAATGGAATCGAATGGAATGGAATGCAATAGAATGTAATCAACCCGAGTAGAACGGAATGGAATGGAATGGAATGGAATGGAATGGAATGGAATGGAATGGAATGGAATGGAATGGAATGGAATGGAATTGAGTGGAATGGAATGGAATGGAATTTAATGGAATGGAATGGAATGGAATGGAATGGAATGGAATGGAATTGAATGGAATGGAATGGAATCAACACGAGTAGAATGGAGTGGATTGGAATGGAATGGAATGGAATGGAATGGAATTCAATGGAATAGAATGAAATGGAATGGAATGGAATTGAATGGAATGGAATGGAATAGAATTGAATCGGATGGAATGGAGTGGAATGGAATGGAATGGAATGGAATGGAATGGAATGGACTGGAATCGAATGGAATGGAATGGAATGGAATGGAACGGAATGGAATGGAATGGAATCAACCCGAGTAGAACGGAATGGAATGGAATGGAATGGAATGGAATGGAATGGAATGGAATGGAATGGAATGGAATGGAATGGAATTCAATGGAATAGAATGGAATGGAATGGAATAGAATGGAATGGAATGGAATTGAATCGAATGGAATGGAATGGAATGGAATGCAATGGAATGGAATGGAATGGAATCAATCCGAGTAGAACGGAATGGATTGGAATGGAAAGGAATGGAATGGAATGGAATGGAATGAATGGAATGGAATGGAATGGAATGGAATCGAATGGAATCGAATGGAATCGAATGGAATGGAACGGAATGGAATGGAATGGAATGGAATCGAATGGAATGGAATGGAATGGAATGGAATGGAATGCAATGGAATGAAATCAATCCGAGTAGAACGGAATGCAATGGAATGGAATGGAATGGAATGGAATGGAATGGAATGGAATGGAATTCAATGGAATATAATGGAATGGAATCGAATGGAATCGAATGGAATGGAATGGAAGGGAATGGAATGGAATGGAATGGAATGGAATGGAATCAACCAGAGTAGAATGGAATGGATTGGAATGGAATGGAATGGAATGGAATGGAATCGAATGGAATCGAATGGAACCCAATGGAATGGAATGGAAGGGAATGGAATGGAATGGAATGGAATGGAATGGAATCAACCCGAGTAGAATGGAATGGATTGGAATGGAATGGAATGGAATGGAATGGAATGGAATGGAATGGAATGGAATGGAATGGAATCGAATGGAATGGAATGGAATGGAATGGAATGGAATGGAATCAACCCGAGTAGAACGGAATGGAATGGAATGGAATGGAATGGAATGGAATGGAATGGAATGGAATGGAACGGAATGGAATGGAATGGAATGGAATGGAATTCAATGGAATAGAATGGAATGGAATGGAATGGAATGGAATGGAATGGAATCGAATGGAATCGAATGGAATGGAATGGAATAGAATGGAATCAACCCGAGTAGAAAGGAATGGAATGGAATGGAATGGAATGGAATGGAATGGAATGGAATGCAATGAAATGGAAAGGAATGGAATGGAATCGAATGGAATGGACTGGAATGAAATGGAAAGGAATGGAATAGACTGGAATGGAATGGAATGGAATCAACACGAGTAGAATGGAATGGATTGGAATGGAATGGAATGGAATCGAATGGAATGGAATGGAATCAACCCGAGTACAATGGAATGGATTGGAATGGAATGGAATATAATGTAATGGAATGGAATGGAATCGAATGGAATCGAATGGAACCGAATGGAATGGAATGGAACGGAATGGAATGGAATGAACTGGAATGGAATGGAATCAACCCTAGTAGAATGTAATGGATTGGAATGGAATGGAATGGAATGGAATGGAATGGAATGGAATGGAATCGAATGGAATCGAATGGAATGGAATGGAATGGAATGGAATGGAATCAACCCGAGTAGAAGGGAATGGAATGGAATGGAATGGAATGGAATGGAATGGAATGGAATGGAATGGAATGGAAAGGAATGGAATCAACCCGAGTAGAACGGAATGGAATGGAATGGAATGGAATGGAATGGAATGGAATGGAATGGAATGGAATGGAATGGAATGGAATGGAATTCTATGGAATGGAATGGAATGGAATGGAATGGAATGGAATGGAATGGATTGGAATGGAATCAACACGAGTAGAACGGAATGGAAAGGAATGGAATGGAATGGAATGGAATGGAATGGAATGGAATGGAATGGAATGGAATGGAATGGAATCGAATGGAATCGAATGGAATCGAATGGAATGGAATGGAATGGAATGGAATGGAATCGAATGGAATGGAACGGAATGGAATGGAATGGAATGGAATGGAATGGAATGGAATGGAATGGAATGGAATGGAATGGAATTCAATGGAATAGAATGGAATGGAATGAAATGGAATGGAATCAACCTGACAAGAATGGAATGGATTGTAATGGAATGGAATGGAATGGAATGGAATGGAATGGAATGGAATGGAATGGAATGTATTCGAATGGAATGGAATGGAATGGAATGGAATGGAATGGAATGGAATGGAATGGAATGGAATGGAATGGAATGGAATCAACCCGAGTAGAACGGAATGGAATGGAATCGAATGGAATCGAATGGAATGCAATGGAATGGAATGGAATGGAATGTAATCGATTGGAATGGAATGGAATGGAATGGAATCGAATGGAATCGAATGGAATGGAATGGAATGGAATGGAATGGAATCGAATGGAATGGAATGGAATGGAATGGAATCAACCCGAGTAGATTGGAATGGATTGGAATGGAATGGAATGGAATGGAATGGAATTCAATGGAAAAAATGAAATGGAATGGAATGGAATGGAATGGAATGGAATCGAATGGAATGGAATGGAATGGAATGGAATGGAATGGAATGGAATCGAATCGAATGGAATGGAAAGGAATGGAATCAACCCGAGAAGATTGGAATGGATTGGAATGGAATGGAATGGAATGGAATGGAATGGAATGGAATTCAATGGAAAAAATGAAATGGAATGGAATGGAATGGAATGGAATGGAATCGAATGGAATCGAATGGAATCGAATGGAATGGAGTGGAATAGAATGGAATCAACCCGAGTAGAACGGAATGGAAGGGAATGGAACGGAACGGAACGGAACGGAACGAACGGAACGGAACCGAATGGAATGGAGTGAAATGGAATGGAATCGAATGGAATCGAATGGCACCGAATGGAATGGAAAGAAGGGAATGGAATGGAATGGAATGGAATGGAATGGAATGGAATGGAATGGAATCAACACGAGTAGAATGGAATGGATTGGAATGGAATGGAATGGAATGGAATGGAATTCAATAGAATAGAATGGAATGGAATGGAATGGAATGGAATGGAATGGAATGGAATGGAATCGAATGGAATCGAATGGAATCGAATGGAATGGCGTGGAATAGAATGGAATCAACCTGAATAGAACGGAACGGAACGGAACGGAACTGAAGGGAATGGAATGGAATGGAATCCAATGGAATTGAAAGGAACCGAATGGAATGGAATGGAAGGGAATGGAATGGAATGGAATGGAATGGAATGGAATGGAATCAACCCGAGTAGAATGGAATGGATTGGAATGGAATGGAATGGAATTGATTCGAATGGAATGGAATGGAATGGAATGGAATGGAATGGTATCGAAAGGAATGGAATGGAATGGAATGCAATGGAATGGAATGGAATGGAATGGAATGGAATGGAATAGAATGGAATGGAATGGAATCAACCCGAGTAGAATGGAGTGGATTGGAATGGAATGGAATGGAATGGAATGGAATTCAATGGAATAGAATGAAATGGAATGGAATGGAATTGAATGGAATGGAATGGAATAGAATTGAATCGGATGGAATGGAGTGGAATGGAATGGAATGGAATGGAATGGAATGGAATGGAATGGAATCGAATGGAATGGAATGGAATGGAATGGAACGGAATGGAATGGAATGGAATCAACACGAGTAGAACGGAATGCAATGGAATGGAATGGAATGGAATGGAATGGAATGGAATGGAATGGAATGGAATGGAATGGAATGGAATTCAATGGAATAGAATGGAATGGAATGGAATAGAATGGAATGGAATGGAATTGAATCGAATGGAATGGAATGGAATGGAATGCAATGGAATGGAATGGAATGGAATCAATCCGAGTAGAACGGAATGGATTGGAATGGAAAGGAATGGAATGGAATGGAATGGAATGAATGGAATGGAATGGAATGGAATGGAATCGAATGGAATCGAATGGAATCGAATGGAATAGAACGGAATGGAATGGAATGGAATGGAATGGAATGGAATGGAATGGAATGGAATGGAATGGAATGCAATGGAATGAAATCAATCCGAGTAGAACGGAATGCAATGGAATGGAATGGAATGGAATGGAATGGAATGGAATGGAATGGAATTCAATGGAATATAATGGAATGGAATGGAATGGAATGGAATGGAATGGAATGGAATGGATTGGAATGTAATGGAATGGAATGGAATGGAATCGAATGGAATCGAATGGAATCGAATGGAATGGAATGGAAGGGAATGGAATGGAATGGAATGGAATGGAATGGAATCAACCCGAGTAGAATGGAATGGATTGGAATGGAATGGAATGGAATGGAATGGAATGGAATGGAATGGAATGGAATCGAATGGGATCGAATGGAATGGAATGGAAGGGAATGGAATGGAATGGAATGGAATGGAATGGAATCAACCCGAGTAAAATGGAATGGATTGGAATGGAATGGAATGGAATGGAATGGAATGGAATGGAATGGAATGGAATCGAATGGAATCGAATGGAATCGAATGGAATGGAATGGAATGGAATGGAATCAACCCGAGTAGAACGGAATGGAATGGAATGGAATGGAATGGAATGGAATGGAATGGAATGGAACGGAATGGAATGGAATGGAATGGAATGGAATTCAATGGAATAGAATGGAATGGAATGGAATGGAATGGAATCGAATGGAATCGAATGGAATCGAATGGAATGGAATGGAATAGAATGGAATCAACCCGAGTAGAAAGGAATGGAATGGAATGGAATGGAATGGAATGGAATGGAATGGAATGGAATGGAATGGAATGCACTGAAATGGAAAGGAATGGAATGGAATCGAATGGAATGGACTGGAATGAAATGGAAAGGAATGGAATAGACTGGAATGGAATGGAATGGAATCAACACGAGTAGAATGGAATGGATTGGAATGGAATGGAATGGAATCGAATGGAATCAAATGGAACCGAATGGAATGGAATGGAAGGGAATGGAATGGAATGGAATGGAATGGAATGGAATCAACCCGAGTACAATGGAATGGATTGGAATGGAATGGAATATAATGTAATGGAATGGAATGGAATCGAATGGAATCGAATGGAATGGAATGGAATCAACCCGAGTAGAACGGAATGGAATGGAATGGAATGGAATGGAATGGAATGGAATGGAATGGAATGGAATGGAATGGAATTCTATGGAATGGAATGGAATGGAATGGAATTCTATGGAATGGAATGGAATGGAATGGAATGGAATGGAATCAACCCGAGTAGAACGGAATGGAATGGAATGGAATGGAATGGAATGGAATGGAATGGAATGGAATGGAATGGAATGGAATGGAATTCTATGGAATGGAATGGAATGGAATGGAATTCTATGGAATGGAATGGAATGGAATGGAATTCTATGGAATGGAATGGAATGGAATGGAATGGAATGGAATGGAATCAACCCGAGTAGAACGGAATGGAATGGAATGGAATGGAATGGAATGGAATGGAATGGAATGGAATGCATTGGAATGGAATGGAATGGAATGGAATGGAATGGAATGGAATCAAACCGAGTAGAATGGAATGGATTGGAATGGAATGGAATGGAATTGATTCGAATGGAATGGAATGGAATGGAATGGAATGGAATGGTATCGAAAGGAATGGAATGGAATGGAATGCAATGGAATGGAATGGAATGGAATGGAATGGAATGGAATTGAATGGAATGGAATGGAATCAACCCGAGTAGAATGGAGTGGATTGGAATGGAATGGAATGGAATGGAATGGAATTCAATGGAATAGAATGAAATGGAATGGAATGGAATTGAATGGAATGGAATGGAATAGAATTGAATCGGATGGAATGGAGTGGAATGGAATGGAATGGAATGGAATGGAATGGAATGGAATGGAATCGAATGGAATGGAATGGAATGGAATGGAACGGAATGGAATGGAATGGAATCAACCCGAGTAGAACGGAATGGAATGGAATGGAATGGAATGGAATGGAATGGAATGGAATGGAATGGAATTCAATGGAATAGAATGGAATGGAATGGAATAGAATGGAATGGAATGGAATTGAATCGAATGGAATGGAATGGAATGGAATGCAATGGAATGGAATGGAATGGAATCAATCCGAGTAGAACGGAATGGATTGGAATGGAAAGGAATGGAATGGAATGGAATGGAATGAATGGAATGGAATGGAATGGAATGGAATCGAATGGAATGGAATGGAATGGAATGGAATGGAATGCAATGGAATGAAATCAATCCGAGTAGAACGGAATGCAATGGAATGGAATAGACTGGAATGGAATGGAATGGAATGGATTGGAATGGAATGGAATGGAATGGAATGGAATCGAATGGAATCGAATGGAATCGAATGCAATGGAATGGAAGGGAATGGAATGGAATGGAATGGAATGGAATGGAATCAACCCGAGTAGAATGGAATGGATTGGAATGGAATGGAATGGAATGGAATGGAATGGAATCGAATGGAATCGAATGGAACCGAATGGAATGGAATGGAAGGGAATGGAATGGAATGGAATGGAATGGAATGGAATCAACCCGAGTAGAATGGAATGGATTGGAATGGAATGGAATGGAATGGAATGGAATGGAATGGAATGGAATGGAATGGAATCCAATGGAATCGAATGGAATGGAATGGAATGGAATGGAATCAACCCGAGTAGAACGGAATGGAATGGAATGGAATGGAATGGAATGGAATGGAATGGAACGGAATGGAATGGAATGGAATGGAATGGAATTCAATGGAATAGAATGGAATGGAATGGAATGGAATGGAATGGAATGGAATCGAATGGAATCGAATGGAATCGAATGGAATGGAATGGAATAGAATGGAATCAACCCGAGTAGAAAGGAATGGAATGGAATGGAATGGAATGGAATGGAATGGAATGGAATGGAATGGAATGCAATGAAATGGAAAGGAATGGAATGGAATCGAATGGAATGGACTGGAATGAAATGGAAAGGAATGGAATAGACTGGAATGGAATGGAATGGAATCAACACGAGTAGAATGGAATGGATTGGAATGGAATGGAATGGAATCGAATGGAATCAAATGGAACCGAATGGAATGGAATGGAAGGGAATGGAATGGAATGGAATGGAATGGAATCAACCCGAGTACAATGGAATGGATTGGAATGGAATGGAATATAATGTAATGGAATGGAATGGAATCGAATGGAATCGAATGGAATGGAATGGAATGGAATGGAATGGAATGGAATGGAATGGAATGGAATGGAATGGAATGGAATGGAATCAACCCGAGTAGAACGGAATGGAATGGAATGGAATGGAATGGAATGGAATGGAATGGAATGGAATGGAATGGAATGGAATGGAATGGAATTCTATGGAATGGAATGGAATGGAATGTAATGGAATGGAATGGAATGGATTGGAATGGAATCAACACGAGTAGAACGGAATGGAAAGGAATGGAATGGAATGGAATGGAATGGAATGGAATGGAATGGAATGGAATGGAATGGAATGGAATGGAATGGAATCGAATGGAATCGAATGGAATCGAATGGAATGGAATGGAATGGAATGGAATCGAATGGAATGGAACGGAATGGAATGGAATGGAATGGAATGGAATGGAATGGAATGGAATGGAATGGAATTCAATGGAATAGAATGGAATGGAATGAAATGGAATGGAATCAACCTGACAAGAATGGAATGGATTGTAATGGAATGGAATGGAATGGAATGGAATGGAATGGAATGGAATGGAATGGAATGTATTCGAATGGAATGGAATGGAATGGAATGGAATGGAATGGAATGGAATGGAATGGAATGGAATCAACCCGAGTAGAACGGAATGGAATGGAATCGAATGGAATCGAATGGAATGCAATGGAATGGAATGGAATGGAATGTAATCGAATGGAATGGAATGGAATGGAATGGAATCGAATGGAATCGAATGGAATGGAATGGAATGGAATGGAATGGAATGGAATCGAATGGAATGGAATGGAATGGAATGGAATCAACCCGAGTAGATTGGAATGGATTAGAATGGAATGGAATGGAATGGAATGGAATTCAATGGAAAAAATGAAATGGAATGGAATGGAATGGAATGGAATGGAATGGAATGGAATCGAATGGAATGGAATGGAATGGAATGGAATGGATTGGAATGGAATCGAATCGAATGGAATGGAAAGGAATGGAATCAACCCGAGAAGATTGGAATGGATTGGAATGGAATGGAATGGAATGGAATGGAATTCAATGAAAAAATGAAATGGAATGGAATGGAATGGAATGGAATGGAATCGAATGGAATCGAATGGAATCGAATGGAATGGAGTGGAATAGAATGGAATCAACCCGAGTAGAACGGAATGGAATGGAATGGAACGGAACGGAACGGAACGGAACGGAACGGAACGGAACCGAATCGAATGGAGTGAAATGGAATGGAATCGAATGGAATCGAATGGCACCGAATGGAATGGAAAGAAGGGAATGGAATGGAATGGAATGGAATGGAATGGAATGGAATGGAATGGAATCAACCCGAGTAGAATGGAATGGATTGGAATGGAATGGAATGGAATGGAATGGATTTCAATAGAATAGAATGGAATGGAATGGAATGGAATGGAATGGAATGGAATGGAATGGAATCGAATGGAATCGAATGGAATCGAATGGAATGGCGTGGAATAGAATGGAATCAACCTGAATAGAACGGAAAGGAACGGAACGGAACTGAAGGGAATGGAATTGAGTGAAATGGAATGGAATCCAATGGAATTGAAAGGAACCGAATGGAATGGAATGGAAGGGAATGGAATGGAATGGAATGGAATGGAATGGAATCAACCCGAGTAGAATGGAATGGATTGGAATGGAATGGAATGGAATTGATTCGAATGGAATGGAATGGAATGGAATGGAATGGAATGGTATCGAAAGGAATGGAATGGAATGGAATGCAATGGAATGGAATGGAATGGAATGGAATGGAATGGAATTGAATGGAATGGAATGGAATCAACCCGAGTAGAATGGAGTGGATTGGAATGGAATGGAATGGAACGGAATGGAATTCAATGGAATAGAATGAAATGGAATGGAATGGAATTGAATGGAATGGAATGGAATAGAATTGAATCGGATGGAATGGAGTGGAATGGAATGGAATGGAATGGAATGGAATGGAATGGAATGGAATCGAATGGAATGGAATGGAATGGAATGGAACGGAATGGAATGGAATGGAATCAACCCGAGTAGAACGGAATGGAATGGAATGGAATGGAATGGAATGGAATGGAATGGAATGGAATGGAATGGAATGGAATTCAATGGAATAGAATGGAATGGAATGGAATAGAATGGAATGGAATGGAATTGAATCGAATGGAATGGAATGGAATGGAATGAAATGGAATGGAATGGAATGGAATCAATCCGAGTAGAACGGAATGGATTGGAATGGAAAGGAATGGAATGGAATGGAATGGAATGAATGGAATGGAATGGAATGGAATGGAATCGAATGGAATCGAATGGAATCGAATGGAATGGAACGGAATGGAATGGAATGGAATGGAATCGAATGGAATGGAATGGAATGGAATGGAATGGAATGCAATGGAATGAAATCAATCCGAGTAGAACGGAATGCAATGGAATGGAATGGAATGGAATGGAATGGAATGGAATGGAATGGAATTCAATGGAATATAATGGAATGGAATGGAATGGAATGGAATGGAATGGAATGGAATGGAATGGAATGGAATGGATTGGAATGTAATGGAATGGAATGGAATGGAATCGAATGGAATCGAATGGAATCGAATGGAATGGAATGGAAGGGAATGGAATGGAATGGAATGGAATGGAATGGAATCAACCCGAGTAGAATGGAATGGATTGGAATGGAATGGAATGGAATGGAATCGAATGGAATCGAATGGAATGGAATGGAAGGGAATGGAATGGAATGGAATGGAATGGAATGGAATCAACCCGAGTAAAATGGAATGGATTGGAATGGAATGGAATGGAATGGAATGGAATGGAATCGAATGGAATCGAATGGAATCGAATGGAATGGAATGGAATGGAATGGAATCAACCCGAGTAGAACGGAATGGAATGGAATGGAATGGAATGGAATGGAATGGAACGGAATGGAATGGAATGGAATGGAATGGAATTCAATGGAATAGAATGGAATGGAATGGAATGGAATGGAATGGAATGGAATCGAATGGAATCGAATGGAATCGAATGGAATGGAATGGAATAGAATGGAATCAACCCGAGTAGAAAGGAATGGAATGGAATGGAATGGAATGGAATGGAATGGAATGGAATGGAATGCAATGAAATGGAAAGGAATGGAATGGAATCGAATGGAATGGACTGGAATGAAATGGAAAGGAATGGAATAGACTGGAATGGAATGGAATGGAATCAACACGAGTAGAATGGAATGGATTGGAATGGAATGGAATGGAATCGAATGGAATCAAATGGAACCGAATGGAATGGAATGGAAGGGAATGGAATGGAATGGAATGGAATGGAATCCAATGGAATCGAATGGAATGGAATGGAATGGAATGGAATGGAATGGAATGGAATCAACCCGAGTAGAACGGAATGGAATGGAATGGAATGGAATGGAATGGAATGGAATGGAATGGAATGGAATGGAATGGAATTCTATGGAATGGAATGGAATGGAATGGAATTCTATGGAATGGAATGGAATGGAATGGAATTCTATGGAATGGAATGGAATGGAATGGAATGGAATGGAATGGAATCAACCCGAGTAGAACGGAATGGAATGGAATGGAATGGAATGGAATGGAATGGAATGGAATGGAATGGAATGGAATGGAATGGAATGGAATGGAATGGAGTGGAGTGGAGTGGAGTGGAATGGAATGGAATGGAATGGAATGCAATGGAATTCAATGGAATAGAAAGGAATGGAATGGAAGGGAATGGAATCAACTCGAGCAGAAAGGAATGGAATGGAATGGAATGGAATGGAATGGAATGGAATGCAATGAAATGGAATGGAATGGAATGGAATCGAATTGAATTGACAGGAATGAAATGGAATGGAATGGAATGGAATGGAATGGAATGGAATGGAATGGAATGGAATGGAATGGAATGGAATCAACCCGAGTAGAATGGAATGGATTGGAATGGAATGGAATGGAATGGAATCGAATGGAATGGAAAGGAATCGAATGGAATGGAAAGGAATGGAATGGACGCGAGTAGAACGGAATGGAATGGAATGGAATGGAATGGAATGGAATGGAATGGAATGGAATGGAATGGAATGGAATGAACCCGAGTAGAACGGAATGGAATGGAATGGAATGGAATGGAATGGAATGGAATGGAATGGAATGGAATTTAATGGAATGGAATGGAAAGGAATGGAATGGAATGGAATCAACCCGAGTAGAATGGAATGGGTAGGAATGGAATGGAATGGAATGGAACGTAATTCAATAGAATAGAATGGAAGGGAATGGAAACGAATGGAATGGAATGTAATGGAATGGAATGGAATCGAATGGAATCGAATGGAATCGAACGGAATGGAGTGGAATAGAATGGAATCAACCGGAATAGAACGGAACGGAACGGAACGGAACGGAACGGAATGGAATGGAGTGAAATGGAATGGAATAAAATGGAATCGAATGGAACCGAATGGAATGGAATGGAAGGGAATGGAATGCAGTGGAATGGAATGGAATGGAATGGAATCAACCCGAGTAGAATGGAATGGACTGGAATGGAATGGAATGGAATGGAATGGAATGGAATGGAATGGAATGGAATCAACCCGAGTAGAATGGAATGGAATGGAATGGAATGGAATGGAATGGAATGGAATGGAATGGAATTCAATGGAATGGAATTCAATGGTATAGAATGGAATGGAATGGAATGGAATGGAATGGAATGAACCCGAGTAGAACGGAATGGAATGGAATGGAATTGAATGGAATGGAATGGAATGGAATGGAATGGAATCGAATGGAATCGAATGGAATGGAATGGAATGGAATGGAATGGAATGGAATCGAATGGAATGGAATGGAATGGAATCGAATCGAATGGAATGAAATTGAATGGAATGGAATGGATTGGAGTCAACACGAGTAGAATGGAATGGATTGGAATGGAATGGAATGGAATCAAATGCAATGCAATGGAATGGAATGCAATGGAATGGAATGGAACGGAATGGACCCGAGTAGAACGGAATGGAATGGAATGGAATGGAATGGAATGGAATGAACCGGAGTAGAACGGAATGGAATGGAATGGAATGGAATGGAATGGAATGGAATCGAAAGGAATGGAATGGAATGGAATGGAATGGAATGGAATGGAATGGAATTTAATCGAATGGAATTGAATGGAATGGAATGGAACGAAATGAAATCGAATGGAATGGAAAGGAATGGAATGGAATGGAATGGAATGGAATGGAATGGAATGGAATGGAATGGAATGGAATGGAATGGAATAGAATGGAATGGAATGGAATCAACACGAGTAGAATGGAATGGATTGGAATGGAATGGAATGGAATGGAATGGAATGGAATGGAATCGAATGGATTGGAATAGAATGAAATGGAATGGAATGGAATGGAATAGAATGGAATGGAATGGAATGGAATGGAATCGAATGGAATCGAATGGAATCGAATGGAATGGAGTGGAAGAGAATGGAATCAACTCGAGTAGAACGGAATGGAATGGAACGGAATGGAACGGAACGGAACAGAATGGAACGGAACAGAATGGAAAGAAGTGAAATGGAATGGAATCGAATGGAATCGAATGGAACCGAATGGAATGGAATGGAACGGAATGGAATGGAATGAACTGGAATGGAATGGAATCAACCCTAGTAGAATGTAATGGATTGGAATGGAATGGAATGGAATGGAATGGAATGGAATCGAATGGAATCGAATGGAATGGAATGGAATGGAATGGAATGGAATCAACCCGAGTAGAAGGGAATGGAATGGAATGGAATGGAATGGAATGGAATGGAATGGAATGGAATGGAATGGAAAGGAATGGAATGGAATGGAATTCAATGGAATGGAATGGAATGCAATGGAATGGAATGGAATTGAATGGAATGGAATGGAATCGAATGGAATTGAATGGAATCGAATGGAATGGAATGGAATAGAATGTAATCAACCCGAGTAGAACGGAATGGAATGGAATGGAATGGAATGGAATGGAATGGAATGGAATGGAATGGAATGGAATGGAATGGAATGGAATGGAATTGAGTGGAATGGAATGGAATGGAATTTAATGGAATGGAATGGAATGGAATGGAATGGAAAGGAATGGAATCAACACGAGTAGAACGGAATGGAATGGAATGGAATGGAATGGAATGGAATGGAATGGAATGGAATTCTATGGAATGGAATGGAATGGAATGGAATCAACCCGAGTAGAACGGAATGGAATGGAATGGAATGGAAAGGAATGGAATGGAATGGAATGGAATGGAATGGAATGGAATTCAATGGAATGGAACGGAATGGAATGGAATGGAATGGAATGGAATGGAATGGAATGGAATGGAATGGAATGGAATGGAATCGAATGGAGTGGAATGGAATGGAATGGAATGGAATGGAATGGAATTCAATGGAATAGAATGGAATGGAATGGAATGGAATGGAATGGAATGGAATGGAATCAACCCGAGTAGAAAGGAATGGAACGGAATGAAATGGAATGGAATGGAATGGAATGGAATGGAATGGAATGGAATGGAATGCAATGAAATGGAATGGAATGGAATGGAATGTAATGGAATGGAATGGAATGCAATGAAATGGAATGGAATCGTATGGAATCGAATAGAATGGACTGGAATGAAATGGAATGGAATGGAATGGAATGGAATGGAATGGAATGGAATGGAATGGAATGGAATGGAATCAACCCGAGTAAAATGGAATGGATTGGAATGGAATGGAATGGAATGGAATCGAATGGAATGGAATGGAATCGAAAGGAATGGAAAGGAATGGAATGGACGCGAGTAGAACGGAATGGAATGGAATGGAATGGAATGCAATGGAATGGAATGGAATGAACCCGAGTAGAACGGAATGGAATGGAATGGAATGGAATGGAATGGAATGGAATGGAATGAACCCGAGTAGAACGGAATGGAATGGAATGGAATGGAATGGAATGGAATCAACCCGAGTAGAATGGAATGGATAGGAATGGAATGGAATGGAATGGAATGTAATTCAATAGAATGGAATGGAGGGGAATGGAAAGGAATGGAATGGAATGGAATGGAATGGAATGGAATCGAATGGAATCGAATGGAATCGAATGGAATGGAGTGGAATAGAGTGGAATCATCCCGAACAGAACGGAACGGAACGGAACGGAACAGAACGGAACGGAAGGGAATTTAATGGAGTGAAATGGAATGGAATCAAATGGAGTGGAATGGAACAGAATGGAATGGAATGGAAGGGAAAGGAATGGAATGGAATGGAATGGAATGGAATGGAATGGAATGGAATGGAATCAACCCTAGTAGAACGGAATGGAATGGAATGGAATGGAATGGAATGGAATGGAATGCATTGGAATGGAATGGAATGGAATGGAATGGAATGGAATGGAATGGAATGGAATGGAAATCAATGGAATGGAATGGAATGGAATGGAATGGAATTGAATGGAATGGAATCAACCCGAGTAGAATGGAGTGGATTGGAATGGAATGGAATGGAATGGAATGGAATGGAATTCAATGGAATAGAATGAAATGGAATGGAATGGAATTGAAAGGAATGGAATGGAATAGAATGGAATCAGATGGAATGGAGTGGAATGGAATGGAATGGAATGGAATGGGATGGAATGGAATGGAATGGAATGGAATGGAATGGAATGGAATGGAATGGAATCAACACGAGTAGAACGGAATGGAATGGAATGGAATGGAATGGAATGGAATGGAATGGAATGGAATGGAATGGAATTCCATGGAATAGAATGGAATGGAATGGAATAGAATGGAATGGAATGGAATTGAATCGAATGGAATGGAATGGAATGGAATGGAATGGAATTCAATGGAATGTAATGGAATGGAATGGAATCGAATGGAATCGAATGGAATCGAATGGAATGGAATGGAATGGAATGGCATCGAATGGAATGGAACGGAACGGAATGGAATGGAATGGAATGGAATGTAATGGAATGTAATGGAATGGAATTCCATGGAATAGAATGGAATGGAATGAAATGGAATGGAATCAACCCGACAAGAATGGAATGGATTTTAATGGAATGGAATGGAATGGAATGGAGTGGAATGGAATGGAATCAACCCGAGTAGAACGGAATGGAATGGAATCGAATGGAATCGAATGGAATGCAATGGAATGGAATGGAATGGAATGGAATGGAATGGAATCGAATGGAATGGAATGGAATGGAATGGAATCGAATGGAATCGAATGGAATGGAATGGAATGGAATGGAATGGAATCGAATGGAATGGAATGGAATGGAATGGAATCAACCCGAGTAGATTGGAATGGATTGGAATGGAATGGAATGGAATGGAATGGAATTCAATGGAAAAAATGAAATGGAATGGAATGGAATGGAATGGAATCGAATGGAATCGAATGGAATGGAATGGGATGGAATGGAATGGAATGGAATCGAATGGAATGGAATGGAATGCAATAGAATCGAATGGAATGGAATGGAATGGAATGGAATGGAATGGAATGGAATGGAATGGAATCAACCCGAGAAGATTGGAATGGATTGGAATGGAATGGAATGGAATGGAATGGAATGGAATTCAATGGAAAAAATGAAATGGAATGGAATGGAATGGAATGGAATGGAATGGAATCGAATGGAATCGAATGGAATCGAATGGAATGGAGTGGAATGGAATGGAATCAACCCGAGTAGAACGGAATGGAATGGAACGGAACGGAACGGAACGGAACGGAACGGAACGGAACGGAACGGAATGGAATGGAGTGAAATGGAATGGAATCGAATGGAATCGAATGGCACCGAATGGAATGGAAAGAAGGGAATGGAATGGAATGGAATGGAATGGAATGGAATGGAATCAACCCGAGTAGAATGGAATGGATTGGAATGGAATGGAATGGAATGGAATGGAATTCAATAGAATAGAATGGAATGGAATGGAATGGAATGGAATGGAATGGAATCGAATGGAATCGAATGGAATGGAGTGGAATAGAATGGAATCAACCTGAATAGAACGGAACGGAACGGAACGGAACGGAACGGAACGGAATGGAATTGAGTGAAATGGAATGGAATCGAAAGGAATCGAAAGGAACCGAATGGAATGGAATGGAAGGGAATGGAATGGAATGGAATGGAATGGAATGGAATGGAATCAACCCGAGTAGAATGGAATGGATTGGAATGGAATGGAATGGAATGGAATAGAATGGAATGGAATGGAATGGAATGGAATGGAATGGAATGGAATGGAATGGAATGGAATTCAATGGAATGGAATGGAATGGAATGGAATGGAATGGAATGCAATGGAATGAACCCGAGTTGAACGGAATGGAATGGAATGGGATGGAATGGAATGGAATGGAATGGAATGGAATGGAATTGATTCGAATGGAATGGAATGGAATGGAATGGAATGGAATGGTATCGAAAGGAATGGAATGGAATGGAATGCAATGGAATGGAATGGAATGGAATGGAATGGAATGGAATGGAATGGAATGGAATGGAATCAACCCGAGTAGAATGGAGTGGATTGGAATGGAATGGAATGGAATGGAATGGAATTCAATGGAATAGAATGAAATGGAATGGAATGGAATTGAATGGAATGGAATGGAATAGAATGGAATCGGATGGAATGGAGTGGAATGGAATGGAATGGAATGGAATGGAATGGAAGGGAATGGAAAGGAATCGAATGGAATGGAATGGAATGGAATCGAATGGAATGGAATGGAATGGAATGGAATCAACCCGAGAAGAACGGAATGGAATGGAATGGAATGGAATGGAATGGAATGGAATGGAATGGAATGGAACGGAATGGAATGGAATGGAATGGAATCGAATGGAATCGAATGGAATGGAACGGAATGGAATGGAATGGAATGGAATGGAATGGAATGGAATGGAATGGAATCGAATGGAATGGAATGGAATGGAATGGAATGGAGTGGAATGGAATGGAATCAACCCGAGTAGAACGGAATGGAATGGAATGGAATGGAATGGAATGCAATGGAATGGAATTCAATGGAATATAATGGAATGGAATGGAATGGAATGGAATGGAATGGTATGGAATGGAATGGAATGGATTGGAATGGAATCAACACGAGTAGAACGGAATGGAATGGAATGGAAAGGAATGGAATGGAATGGAATGGAATGGAATGTAATGGAATGTAATGTAATGGAATGGAATCGAATGGAATCGAATGGAATCGAATGGAATGGAATTGAATGTAATGGAATGGAATGGAATCAACCCGAGTAGAACGGAATGGAACGGAATGGAATGGAATGGAAAGGAATGGAATGGAATGGAATGGAATTCAATGGAATGGAATGGAATGGAATGGAATGGAATGGAATGGAATCAACCCGAGTAGAACGGAATGGAATGGAATGGAATGGAATGGAATGGAATGGAATGGAATTCAATGGAATAGAATGGAATGGAATGGAATGGAATGGAATGGAATGGAATGGAATGGAATGGAATGAACCCGAGTAGAACGGAATGGAATGGAATGGAATTGAATGGAGTGGAATGGAATGGAATGGAACGGAACGGAATGGAATGGAATGGAATGGAATGGAATGGAATGGAATGGAATGGAATCAACCCGAGTAGAATGGAATGGATTGGAATGGAATGGAATGGAATGGAATGGAATTCAATGGAATAGAATGGAATGGAATGGAATGGAATGGAATGGAATGGAATGGAATGGAATGGAATGGAATGGAATGGAATGGAATGGAATGGAATGGAATGGAATCAACCCGAGTAGAATGGAAAGGATTGGAATGGAATGGAATGGAAGGGAATGGAATGGAATGGAATGGAATGGAATGGAATCAACCCGAGTAGAACGGAATGGAATGGAATGGAATGGAATGGAATTCAAAGAAATGGAATGGAATGGAACGGAATGGAATGGAATGGAATCAACCCGAGTAGAACGGAATGGAATGGAATGGAATGGAATGGAATGGCATGGAATGGAATGGAATGGCATGAAATGGAATGGAATGGAATGGAATGGAATGGAATGGAATGGAATGGAATCGAATGGAATCGAATGGAATCGAATGGAATGGAGTGGAATAGAATGGAATCAACCCGAGTAGAAAGGAATGGAATGGAACGGAACGGAATGGAACGGAACGGAAAGGAATGGAATGGAGTGAAATGGAATGGAATCGAATGGACTCGAATGGATCCGAATGGAATGGAATGGAAGGGAATGGAATGGAATGGAATGGAATGGAATGGAATGGAATCGAATGGAATCGAATGGAATCGAATGGAATAGAATGGAGTGGAATGGAATGTAATGGAATGGAATGGAATGGAATGGAATGGAATGGAATTCAATGGACTAGAATGGAATGGAATGGAATGGAATGGAATGGAATGGAATCGAAAGGAATCGAATGGAATTGAATGGAATGGAATGGAATAGAATGGAATCAACCCGAGTAGAAAGGAATGGAATGGAATGGAATGGAATGGAATGGAATAGAATGGAATCAACCCGAGTAGAAAGGAATGGAATGGAATGGAATGGAATGGAATGGAATGGAATGGAATGGAATGGAATGCAATGAAATGGAAAGGAATGGAATGGAATCGAATGGAATGGACTGGAATGAAATGGAAAGGAATGGAATGGACTGGAATGGAATGGAATGGAATCAACCCGAGTAGAATGGAATGGATTGGAATGGAATGGAATGGAATCGAATGGAATCAAATGGAACCGAATGGAATGGAATGGAAGGGAATGGAATGGAATGGAATGGAATGGAATGGAATCAACCCGAGTAGAATGGAATGGATTGGAATGGAATGGAATATAATGTAATGGAATGGAATGGAATCGAATGGAATGGAATGGAATGGAATGGAATGGAATGGAATGGAATGGAATGGAATGGAATCAACCCGAGTAGAACGGAATGGAATGGAATGGAATGGAATGGAATGGAATGGAATGGAATGGAATGCAATGAAATGGAATGGAATGGAATGGAATCGAATAGAATGGACTGGAATGAAATGGAATGGAATGGAATGGAATGGAATGGAATGGAATGGAATGGAATGGAATGGAATGGAATGGAATGGAATGGAATCAACCCGAGTAGAATGGAATGGATTGGAATGGAATGGAATGGAATGGAATCGAATGGAATGGAATGGGATCGAATGGAATGGAAAGGAATGGAATGGACGCGAGAAGAACGGAATGGAATGGAATGGAATGGAATGGAATGGAATGGAATGGAATGGAATGGAATGGAATGGAATGAACCCGAGTAGAACGGAATGGAATGGAATGGAATGGAATGGAATGGAATGGAATGGAATGGAATGGAATGGAATGGAATGGAATGGAATGGAATCAACCCGAGTAGAATGGAATGGATAGGAATGGAATGGAATGGAATGGAATGTAATTCAATAGAATGGAATGGAAGGGAATGGAAAGGAATGGAATGGAATGGAATGGAAAGGAATGGAATCGAATGGAATCAACCCGAGTAGAACGGAATGGAATCGAATGGAATGGAATGGAATGGAATGGAATGGAATGGAATGGAATGGAATGGAATGGAATGGAATGGAAAGGAGTGGAGTGGAGTGGAGTGGAATGGAATGGAATGGAATGGAATGGAATGGAATGGAATGGAATGGAATTCCATGGAATAGAATGGAATGGAATGGAATGGAATGGAATCACCTCGAGTAGAAAGGAATGGAATGGAATGGAATGGAATGGAATTGAATGGAATGGAATGGAATGCAATGCAATGGAATGCAATGGAATGGAATCGAATGGAATGGAATGGAATGAAATGGAATGGAATGGAATGGAATGGAATGGAATGGACTGGAATCAACCCGAGTAGAATGGAATGGATTGGAATGGAATGGAATGGAATGCAATCGAATGGAATGGAATGGAATGGAATGGAATGGAATGGAATGGAATGGAATCAACCCGAGTAGAATGGAATGGATAGGAATGGAATGGAATGGAATGGAACGTAATTCAATAGAATAGAATGGAAGGGAATGGAAAGGAATGGAATGGAATGGAATGGAATGGAATGGAATCGAATGGAATCGAATGGGATCGAATGGAATGGAGTGGAATAGAATGGAATCAACCCGAATAGAACGGAACGGAACGGAACGGAACGGAACGGAACGGAATGGAATGGAGTGAAATGGAATGGAATCAAATGGAATCGAATGGAACCGAATGGAATGGAATGGAAGGGAATGGAATGCAATGGAATGGAATGGAATGGAATGGAATGGAATCAACCCGAGTAGAAAGGAATGGACTGGAATGGAATGGAATGGAATGGAATGGAATGGAATGGAATGGAATGGAATGGAATGGAATCAACCCGAGTAGAACGGAATGGAATGGAATGGAATGGAATGGAATGGAATGGAATGGAATGGAATGGAATGGAATGGAATGGAATCAACCAGAGTAGAACGGAATGGAATGGAATGGAATGGAATGGAATTCAATGGAATGGAATTCAATGGAATGGAATTCAATGGAATAGAATGGAATGGAATGGAATGGAATGGAATGGAATGAACCCGAGTAGAACGGAATGGAATGGAATGGAATTGAATGGAATGGAATGGAATGGAATGGAATGGAATCGAACAGAATCGAATGGAATGGAATGGAATGGAATGGAATGGAATGGAATGGAATGGAATGGAATGGAATCGAATCGAATGGAATCGAATGGAATGGAATGGAATGGAATGGAATGGAATGGAATGGAATGGAATGGAATGGAATCAACCCGAGTAGATTGGAATGGATTGGAATGGAATGAAATGGAATGGAATGGAATTCAATGGAAAAAATGAAATGGAATGGAATGGAATGGATTGGAATGGAATGGAATGGAATGGAATCGAATGGAATGGAAAGGAATCGAATGGAATGGAAAGGAATGGAATGGACGCGAGTAGAACGGAATGGAATGGAATGGAATGCAATGGAATGGAATGGAATGGAATGGAATGGAATGGAATGAACCCGAGTAGAACGGAATGGAATGGAATGGAATGGAATGGAATGGAATGGAATGGAATTTAATGGAATGGAATGGAAAGGAATGGAATGGAATGGAATCAACCCGAGTAGAATGGAATGGGTAGGAATGGAATGGAATGGAATGGAACGTAATTCAATAGAATAGAATGGAAGGGAATGGAAAGGAATGGAATGGAATGTAATGGAATGGAATGGAATCGAATGGAATCGAATGGAATCGAACGGAATGCAGTGGAATAGAATGGAATCAACCGGAATAGAACGGAACGGAACGGAACGGAACGGAACGGAACGGAATGGAATGGAGTGAAATGGAATGGAATAAAATGGAATCGAATGGAACCGAATGGAATGGAATGGAAGGGAATGGAATGCAGTGGAATGGAATGGAATGGAATGGAATCAACCCGAGTAGAATGGAATGGACTGGAATGGAATGGAATGGAATGGAATGGAATGGAATGGAATGGAATGGAATGGAATCAACCCGAGTAGAATGGAATGGAATGGAATGGAATGGAATGGAATGGAATGGAATGGAATGGAATTCAATGGAATGGAATTCAATGGTATAGAATGGAATGGAATGGAATGGAATGGAATGGAATGAACCCGAGTAGAACGGAATGGAATGGAATGGAATTGAATGGAATGGAATGGAATGGAATGGAATGGAATCGAATGGAATCGAATGGAATGGAATGGAATGGAATGGAATGGAATCGAATGGAATGGAATGGAATGGAATCGAATCGAATGGAATGAAATGGAATGGAATGGAATGGAATGGAATGGAATGGAATGGAAAGGAATGGAATGGAATGGAATGGAATCAACCCGAGTAGATTGGAATGGATTGGAATGGAATGAAATGGAATGGAATGGAATTCAATGGAAAAAATGAAATGGAATGGAATGGAATGGAATGTAATGGAATAGAATCGAATGGAATCGAATGGAATCGAATGGAATGGAGTTGAATAGAATGGAATCAACCCGAGTAGAATGGAATGGAATGGAACGGAACGGAACGGAACGGAACGGAACGGAACGGAACGGAATGGAGTGAAATGGAATGGAATCGAATGGAATCGAACGGAACCGAATGGAATGGAAAGAAGGGAACGGAATGGAATGGAATGGAATGGAATGGAATGGAATAAACCCGAGTAGAATGGAATGGATTGGAATGGAATGGAATGGAATGGAATGGAATGGAATGGAATTCAATAGAATAGAATGGAATGGAATGGAATGGAATGGAATGGAATGGAATGGAATGGAATCGAATCGAATGGAATCGAATGGAATCGAATGGAATGGAGTGGAATAGAATGGAATCAACCCGAATAGAACGGAACGGAACGGAACGGAACGGAACGGAATGGAATGGAGTGAAATGGAATGGAATCGAATGGAATCGAAAGGAACCGAATGGAATGGAATGGAATTGAATGGAATGGAATGGATTGGAGTCAACACGAGTAGAATGGAATGGATTGGAATGGAATGGAATGGAATCAAATGCAATGCAATGGAATGGAATGCAATGGAATGGAATGGAACGGAATGGACCCGAGTAGAACGGAATGGAATGGAATGGAATGGAATGGAATGGAATGGAATGAACCGGAGTAGAACGGAATGGAATGGAATGGAATGGAATGGAATGGAATGGAATCGAAAGGAATGGAATGGAATGGAATGGAATGGAATGGAATGGAATGGAATTTAATCGAATGGAATCGAATGGAATGGAATTGAACGAAATGGAATGGAATGGAATGGAATGGAATGGAATGGAATGGAATGGAATGGAATGGAATGGAATAGAATGGAATGGAATGGAATCAACACGAGTAGAATGGAATGGATTGGAATGGAATGGAATGGAATGGAATGGAATGGAATGGAATGGAATCGAATGGATTGGAATAGAATGAAATGGAATGGAATGGAATGGAATAGAATGGAATGGAATGGAATGGAATGGAATCGAATGGAATCGAATGGAATCGAATGGAATGGAGTGGAAGAGAATGGAATCAACTCGAGTAGAACGGAATGGAATGGAACGGAATGGAACGGAACGGAACAGAATGGAACGGAACAGAATGGAAAGAAGTGAAATGGAATGGAATCGAATGGAATCGAATGGAACCGAATGGAATGGAATGGAACGGAATGGAATGGAATGAACTGGAATGGAATGGAATCAACCCTAGTAGAATGTAATGGATTGGAATGGAATGGAATGGAATGGAATGGAATGGAATGGAATGGAATCGAATGGAATCGAATGGAATGGAATGGAATGGAATGGAATGGAATGGAATCAACCCGATTAGAAGGGAATGGAATGGAATGGAATGGAATGGAATGGAATGGAATGGAATGGAATGGAAAGGAATGGAATGGAATGGAATTCAATGGAATGGAATGGAATGGAATGGAATGGAATGGAATGGAATGGAATTGAATGGAATGGAATGGAATCGAATGGAATCGAATGGAATGGAATGGAATGGAATGGAATGGAATCAACCCGAGTAGAAGGGAATGGAATGGAATGGAATGGAATGGAATGGAATGGAATGGAATGGAATGGAATGGAATGGAATGGAATGGAATGGAATGGAATGGAAAGGAATGGAATGGAATGGAATTCAATTGAATGGAATCGAATGGAATGGAATGGAATAGAATGTAATCAACCCGAGTAGAACGGAATGGAATGGAATGGAATGGAATGGAATGGAATGGAATGGAATGGAATGGAATGGAATGGAATTGAGTGGAATGGAATGGAATGGAATTTAATGGAATGGAATGGAATGGAATGGAATGGAAAGGAATGGAATCAACACGAGTAGAACGGAATGGAATGGAATGGAATGGAATGGAATGGAATGGAATGGAATGGAATGGAATTCTATGGAATGGAATGGAATGGAATGGAATCAACCCGAGTAGAACGGAATGGAATGGAATGGAATGGAAAGGAATGGAATGGAATGGAATGGAATGGAATGGAATGGAATTCAATGGAATGGAACGGAATGGAATGGAATGGAATGGAATGGAATGGAATGGAATGGAATGGAATGGAATGGAATGGAATGGAATCGAATGGAGTGGAATGGAATGGAATGGAATGGAATGGAATTGAATTCAATGGAATAGAATGGAATGGAATGGAATGGAATGGAATGGAATGGAATGGAATGGAATCAACCCGAGTAGAAAGGAATGGAACGGAATGAAATGGAATGGAATGGAATGGAACGGAATGGAATGGAATGGAATGGAATGGAATGGAATGGAATGGAATGCAATGAAATGGAATGGAATGGAATGTAATGTAATGGAATGGAATGGAATGCAATGAAATGGAATGGAATCGTATGGAATCGAATAGAATGGACTGGAATGAAATGGAATGGAATGGAATCGAATGGAATGGAATGGAATGGAATGGAATGGAATGGAATGGAATGGAATGGAATCAACCCGAGTAAAATGGAATGGATTGGAATGGAATGGAATGGAATGGAATCGAATGGAATGGAATGGAATCGAAAGGAATGGAAAGGAATGGAATGGACGTGAGTAGAACGGAATGGAATGGAATGGAATGGAATGGAATGGAATGGAATGGAATGAACCCGAGTAGAACGGAATGGAATGGAATGGAATGGAATGGAATGGAATGGAATGGAATGAACCCGAGTAGAACGGAATGGAATGGAATGGAATGGAATGGAATGGAATGGAATGGAATGGAATGGAATCAACCCGAGTAGAATGGAATGGATAGGAATGGAATGGAATGGAATGGAATGTAATTCAATAGAATGGAATGGAGGGGAATGGAAAGGAATGGAATGGAATGGAATGGAATGGAATGGAATCGAATGGAATCGAATGGAATCGAATAGAATGGAGTGGAATAGAGTGGAATCATCCCGAACAGAACGGAACGGAACGGAACGGAACGGAACGGAACGGAAGGGAATTTAATGGAGTGAAATGGAATGGAATCAAATGGAGTGGAATGGAACAGAATGGAATGGAATGGAAGGGAAAGGAATGGAATGGAATGGAATGGAATGGAATGGAATGGAATGGAATGGAATGGAATGGAATCAACCCTAGTAGAACGGAATGGAATGGAATGGAATGGAATGGAATGGAATGGAATGGAATGCATTGGAATGGAATGGAATGGAATGGAATGGAATGGAATGGAATGGAATTCAATGGAATGGAATGGAATGGAATGGAATGGAATGGAATTGAATGGAATGGAATCAACCCGAGTAGAATGGAGTGGATTGGAATGGAATGGAATGGAATGGAATGGAATGGAATTCAATGGAATAGAATGAAATGGAATGGAATGGAATTGAAAGGAATGGAATGGAATAGAATGGAATCAGATGGAATGGAGTGGAATGGAATGGAATGGAATGGAATGGGATGGAATGGAACGAAATGGAATGGAATGGAATGGAATGGAATGGAATGGAATCAACACGAGTAGAACGGAATGGAATGGAATGGAATGGAATGGAATGGAATGGAATGGAATGGAATGGAATGGAATGGAATGGAATGGAATGGAATTCCATGGAATAGAATGGAATGGAATGGAATAGAATGGAATGGAATGGAATTGAATCGAATGGAATGGAATGGAATGGAATGGAATGGAATGGAATGGAATGGAATTCAATGGAATGTAATGGAATGGAATGGAATCGAATGGAATCGAATGGAATCGAATGGAATGGAATGGAATGGAATGGCATCGAATGGAATGGAACGGAACGGAATGGAATGGAATGGAATGGAATGTAATGGAATGGAATGGAATGGAATTCCATGGAATAGAATGGAATGGAATGAAATGGAATGGAATCAACCCGACAAGAATGGAATGGATTGTAATGGAATGGAATGGAATGGAATGGAATGGAATGGAATGGAATCAACCCGAGTAGAACGGAATGGAATGGAATCGAATGGAATCGAATGGAATGCAATGGAATGGAATGGAATGGAATGGAATGGAATGGAATCGAATGGAATGGAATGGAATGGAATGGAATCGAATGGAATCGAATGGAATGGAATGGAATGGAATGGAATGGAATCGAATGGAATGGAATGGAATGGAATGGAATGGAATCAACCCGAGTAGATTGGAATGGATTGGAATGGAATGGAATGGAATGGAATGGAATTCAATGGAAAAAATGAAATGGAATGGAATGGAATGGAATGGAATCGAATGGAATCGAATGGAATGGAATGGGATGGAATGGAATGGAATGGAATGGAATGGAATGGAATGGAATGGAATGCAATAGAATCGAATGGAATGGAATGGAATGGAATGGAATGGAATGGAATGGAATGGAATGGAATCAACCCGAGAAGATTGGAATGGATTGGAATGGAATGGAATGGAATGGAATGGAATGGAATTCAATGGAAAAAATGAAATGGAATGGAATGGAATGGAATGGAATGGAATGGAATCGAATGGAATCGAATGGAATCGAATGGAATGGAGTGGAATGGAATGGAATCAACCCGAGTAGAACGGAATGGAATGGAACGGAACGGAACGGAACGGAACGGAACGGAACGGAACGGAACGGAATGGAATGGAATGAAATGGAATGGAATCGAATGGAATCGAATGGCACCGAATGGAATGGAAAGAAGGGAATGGAATGGAATGGAATGGAATGGAATGGAATGGAATCAACCCGAGTAGAATGGAATGGATTGGAATGGAATGGAATGGAATGGAATGGAATTCACTAGAATAGAATGGAATGGAATGGAATGGAATGGAATGGAATGGAATCGAATGGAATCGAATGGAATGGAGTGGAATAGAATGGAATCAACCTGAATAGAACGGAACGGAACGGAACGGAACGGAACGGAACGGAATGGAATTGAGTGAAATGGAATGGAATCGAATGGAATCGAAAGGAACCGAATGGAATTGAATGGAAGGGAATGGAATGGAATGGAATGGAATGGAATGGAATGGAATCAACCCGAGTAGAATGGAATGGATTGGAATGGAATGGAATGGAATGGAATGGAATGGAATAGAATGGAATGGAATGGAATGGAATGGAATGGAATGGAATGGAATGGAATGGAATGGAATTCAATGGAATGGAATGGAATGGAATGGAATGGAATGGAATGCAATGGAATGAACCCGAGTTGAACGGAATGGAATGGAATGGGATGGAATGGAATGGAATGGAATGGAATGGAATGGAATGGAATTGATTCGAATGGAATGGAATGGAATGGAATGGAATGGAATGGTATCGAAAGGAATGGAATGGAATGGAATGCAATGGAATGGAATGGAATGGAATGGAATTCAATGGAATGGAATGGAATGGAATGGAATGGAATCAACCCGAGTAGAATGGAGTGGATTGGAATGGAATGGAATGGAATGGAATGGAATTCAATGGAATAGAATGAAATGGAATGGAATGGAATTGAATGGAATGGAATGGAATAGAATGGAATCGGATGGAATGGAGTGGAATGGAATGGAATGGAATGGAATGGAATGGAATGGAAAGGAATCGAATGGAATGGAATGGAATGGAATCGAATGGAATGGAATGGAATGGAATGGAATCAACCCGAGAAGAACGGAATGGAATGGAATGGAATGGAATGGAATGGAATGGAATGGAATGGAATGGAACGGAATGGAATGGAATGGAATGGAATCGAATGGAATCGAATGGAAAGGAACGGAATGGAATGGAATGGAATGGAATGGAATGGAATGGAATGGAATCGAATGGAATGGAATGGAATGGAATGGAATGGAATGGAGTGGAATGGAATGGAATCAACCCGAGTAGAACGGAATGGAATGGAATGGAATGGAATGGAATGGAATGGAATGCAATGGAATGGAATTCAATGGAATATAATGGAATGGAATGGAATGGAATGGAATGGAATGGTATGGAATGGAATGGAATGGATTGGAATGGAATCAACACGAGTAGAACGGAATGGAATGGAATGGAAAGGAATGGAATGGAATGGAATGGAATGGAATGTAATGGAATGTAATGTAATGGAATGGAATCGAATGGAATCGAATGGAATGGAATTGAATGTAATGGAATGGAATGGAATCAACCCGAGTAGAACGGAATGGAACGGAATGGAATGGAATGGAAAGGAATGGAATGGAATGGAATGGAATTCAATGGAATGGAATGGAATGGAATGGAATGGAATGGAATGGAATCAACCCGAGTAGAACGGAATGGAATGGAATGGAATGGAATGGAATGGAATGGAATTCAATGGAATAGAATGGAATGGAATGGAATGGAATGGAATGGAATGGAATGGAATGGAATGGAATGGAATGAACCCGAGTAGAACGGAATGGAATGGAATGGAATTGAATGGAGTGGAATGGAATGGAATGGAACGGAACGGAATGGAATGGAATGGAATGGAATGGAATGGAATGGAATGGAATGGAATGGAATCAACCCGAGTAGAATGGAATGGATTGGAATGGAATGGAATGGAATGGAATGGAATGGAATTCAATGGAATAGAATGAAATGGAATGGAATGGAATGGAATGGAATGGAATGGAATGGAATGGAATGGAATGGAATGGAATGGAATCAACCCGAGTAGAATGGAAAGGATTGGAATGGAATGGAATGGAAGGGAATGGAATGGAATGGAATGGAATGGAATGGAATCAACCCGAGTAGAACGGAATGGAATGGAATTCAAAGAAATGGAATGGAATGGAACGGAATGGAATGGAATGGAATCAACCCGAGTACAGCGGAATGGAATGGAATGGAATGGAATGGAATGGCATGGAATGGAATGGAATGGCATGAAATGGAATGGAATGGAATGGAATGGAATGGAATGGAATGGAATGGAATCGAATGGAATCGAATGGAATCGAATGGAATGGAGTGGAATAGAATGGAATCAACCCGAGTAGAAAGGAATGGAATGGAACGGAACGGAATGGAACGGAACGGAAAGGAATGGAATGGAGTGAAATGGAATGGAATCGAATGGACTCGAATGGAACCGAATGGAATGGAATGGAAGGGAATGGAATGGAATGGAATGGAATGGAATGGAATCAACCCGAGTAGAATAGAATGGATTGGAATGGAATGGAATGGAATGGAATGGAATGGAATCGAATGGAATCGAATGGAATCGAATGGAATAGAATGGAGTGGAATGGAATGGAATGGAATGGAATGGAATGGAATGGAATGGAATGGAATTCAATGGACTAGAATGGAATGGAATGGAATGGAATGGAATGGAATGGAATCGAAAGGAATCGAATGGAATTGAATGGAATGGAATGGAATAGAATGGAATCAACCCGAGTAGAAAGGAATGGAATGGAATGGAATGGAATGGAATGGAATGGAATAGAATGGAATCAACCCGAGTAGAAAGGAATGGAATGGAATGGAATGGAATGGAATGGAATGGAATGGAATGCAATGAAATGGAAAGGAATGGAATGGAATCGAATGGAATGGACTGGAATGAAATGGAAAGGAATGGAATGGACTGGAATGGAATGGAATGGAATCAACCCGAGTAGAATGGAATGGATTGGAATGGAATGGAATGGAATCGAATGGAATCAAATGGAACCGAATGGAATGGAATGGAAGGGAATGGAATGGAATGGAATGGAATGGAATGGAATCAACCCGAGTAGAATGGAATGGATTGGAATGGAATGGAATATAATGTAATGGAATGGAATGGAATCGAATGGAATGGAATGGAATGGAATGGAATGGAATGGAATGGAATGGAATGGAATGGAATGGAATCAACACGAGTAGAACGGAATGGAATGGAATGGAATGGAATGGAATTCAGAGAAATGGAATGGAATGGAACGGAATGGAATGGAATGGAATCAACCCGAGTAGAACGGAATGGAATGGAATGGAATGGAATGGAATGGCATGGAATGGAATGGAATGGCATGAAATGGAATGGAATGGAATGGAATGGAATGGAATGGAATGGAATCGAATGGAATCGAATGGAATCGAATGGAATGGAGTGGAATAGAATGGAATCAACCCGAGTAGAAAGGAATGGAATGGAACGGAACGGAATGGAACGGAACGGAAAGGAATGGAATGGAGTGAAATGGAATGGAATCGAATGGACTCGAATGGAACCGAATGGAATGGAATGGAAGGGAATGGAATGGAATGGAATGGAATGGAATGGAATGGAATGGAATGGAATCAACCCGAGTAGAATAGAATGGATTGGAATGGAATGGAATGGAATGGAATGGAATGGAATCGAATGGAATCGAATGGAATCGAATGGAATACAATGGAGTGGAATGGAATGTAATGGAATGGAATGGAATGGAATGGAATGGAATGGAATTCAATGGACTAGAATGGAATGGAATGGAATGGAATGGAATGGAATGGAATCGAAAGGAATCGAATGGAATTGAATGGAATGGAATGGAATAGAATGGAATCAACCCGAGTAGAAAGGAATGGAATGGAATGGAATGGAATGGAATGGAATGGAATAGAATGGAATCAACCCGAGTAGAAAGGAATGGAATGGAATGGAATGGAATGGAATGGAATGGAATGGAATGCAATGAAATGGAAAGGAATGGAATGGAATCGAATGGAATGGACTGGAATGAAATGGAAAGGAATGGAATGGACTGGAATGGAAT